>NC_056745.1:622463913-622656413 GCF_019279795.1 Protopterus annectens
ATAGTATCTCCTGGCTTTCTACCTGAATTAGACAATCATCCAGGTATGGGTATATTTGAATATTTCTTTGCCTGCAAAATGCAATGACTGGAGCTAGGCACTTTGTGAATACCCTGGGCACGGTAGATAAGCCAAAGGGCAGTGGAGAGAACTGATAGTGCATGTAGCCTGCTCTGAAGTGTAGGTATCTTCTGCAGGATTCCCTTATTGGGATGTGCAGGTAGGCTTCCTTTAAATCCAGTGTTGCCAACAAGGCATTTTTGCCTAGAATGGGAAGCAGCTGATGAAGAGTTAGCATTTTGAATTTTGGGATTACCAAAAAAGTGTTTAGGATAGACAGGTCCAGGATACGACGCCAGGAATTGTCTTTTCTGGGTACCAGGAAAAGTCTTGAGTAAAAACCTTGTCCTCATTCCTCTTCTGGGACAGGTTGAATAGCCCTAATGCTTAGAAGAGAGAGAACCTGCTTTTGAGCCTCTGCCCACTGATTTGGGGGTAGGTCTGGCCAACCATTTGGGGTTGTAAGGAGTGGAAGTGGAATCTGTATCCTTGGGAAACTATATTTAAAACCCATTTGTCTTGGGTAATGAATTCCCAGTTTTTTGCATGCAGGGCGATATTTCCCCCTAAAGGAACAGTCAGTTGAGCAGGGCTTGGAAGGTTTAAAGTTAGGTCATTGTGATAGTTTACCATAGGGGGTGTCTTACTACTCCCAGCTTTGGAAGTGGGAGTCCCCCACTGATTAGGCATGTGAGCTCCTTGAGAATGAAGCCTGGATGGTCTGCTGGTTCTGGGTTTGGACTGAGAAGGCCTGGAAGAGGACGGAAAGGACCAATTCTTAGAAGGCCAGTGCCTACTAAATCTGGGAGGCTGTACTTGCAGGCAATCTTTAACAGTTTGCATATATTTAGTTTTTTCCTCCATCTTTTTAAGTATTTCTTCTGCTTTGTTGCCAAACAGGCGGTCTTGGTTTAAGGGAGCATCCAATAATTTAGCTTTAACATGATCTGACAAAGATTGCTCCTTAAGCCAAGCATGCCTTCTAAGTACAGACCCAGTGACAGCAGCCCTGCAAGATGCCTCTACTGAATCAAAACCACATTGCAAAGCATGTTTTCCAACTTGTTCAGCAGAATGCATTAAATCCTGTAATTCTTTATTTTCAGCAAAGCCAGGAATCAACATCATTTTCTGTTTAAGCAATCCAATAATATCTTGCTGATACTTTAACATATGAAACTAGCAGTTTAAGGCACTAATGGCCAAAGTTGCAAAAGTGTATACCTTCTTACCCCATCTGTCCAGCGCCCTGGAATCTCTATCAGAGGGGGTAGGGTTTTTGCCAGTAGTAGCCTTAATGCCTGGGTCCCTGTGAAATTGTCTCAGGATCCGCAGTAGGATTCTTAAAGAGGAACTTGTGAGAGTCAGGTACTCTGTAATACCTGTCAGGTTTTCTGGGAGTCAGAGGTAAAGTGTCAGGGGCCAGCCTAGATTCCAAGAAGTAATCATCTACAATGTCTAGTACAGGAGGGATAGCATAAGGCCTGTGTTGAGGTAGGAATAAGAATTCCCTAAGCCTCTTTTTGGAGTCAGAGTAATCCTAGCTTTCCCAGCGGAAATGCTCCCTAAGAGTATGCAAAGTTTCACCAAAAGAGAAATCCTCTGGAGTAGAAGCAGAGGGAATGGAGTCCTCTGTATCAGAATCCTCATAGGTAGATAAGGGCAACTCCTGGTCATCAGAGAAAACATAAATTTCAGAATCTTGATCAGAAGAATCAGAAGGAAAATCAGTTCTAGGTCTCTTAGAGGGAGAAGGGTGGCTTCCCCTGAGTAGAGTAATAAGGTCTTCAGCCATTCTTATCATTTGTTTTTTAGGCATGGGGCCTGACCATGCAGTCTGGGCATCGGTTTTCTAGGCGTGGGTCCAGTTTTAGGCCTTGAAGAAGAAGATGGCATTGGTTTAATATGCAATTCAGTAGGCCTGAAAACACCCTCAGAAGCCGGTGCCTGCACAGTGGCTCTGGACCCATCCAAGGTAGAGACATCCGTAGGTTCCACAGTCAAAGAAGCATCTCATGGCACACCGGATTCCGAATGGGTCTCAGTAGAGGCCTGCAAATATGAAGTAGTGGGTATCAGGGGCTGCGAATGTACCTCACTGAGTACCGGTGAACTGGCGACTAGCTTAGGAGAAGCGTCGTCGACCAATGTGGTCTGTCTCTGTCTTTATCTTTGCATTTTTTCAGAATGTCTGTAGTCGGGTGGCTTACCAAAGCCATTTCTGGATAATTGAACCAAGTACCAAAATATTTAGATGTAAAAATGAACTGATGAAGAATAGTTCAAGGTTTGAATAAGGCACAAAACCGACAGCGAGGTATGTCATGGTCTGGGCCTAAGCAAGGAATGCAATAAGAATGAAAATCTTTATGAGGTATTTGATTTCCACAAGAAATACAATTGTTAACTTTTACTGACATCAGTTTAGAGCAAGAAAAAGGATCCCCAATGGGGTACTTAGCTTAGTTGAAGACTTCGGATCTGAAACTCAAAAACGAAAATTTCAGGAGTTGGCCGACCGGCAGTTGCGAACTGCTTCTGCTTCGGGCACCGCACGGCAAGAAAGACTGATGTAATGGTGTCGGCTGCATGCTTTATACTGATATTACAATATAACAATATTATAATAAAACAGGCTGACAAAGGTGGTGCAATTGTTATTTTTGATAGAGACATGTATAATATGCTTATGCGTGAATTTTTGAGTGACTGTTAGTTTTGTTGAAGTCCCTCCAGCAGAAGTATTTAAATGTATAAGCAAAATTAATATGTGTATTTTTGAGCTGAAACTTAATAATGACATCAGTACTGAATTGTTTAACTATTTTACAGTTCCATAACCTATGACACCTGCTTTGTATGGTCTTCTGAAAATTCATAAAAGTTTAACCCATCCCCCCATGCGTCCTTATTGTATCTGGTTTAGGCTGGGTCACCAAACCTATTTCTCACTATTTACAGGTTACTTTAAGTAAATATTTATATAAAATTAAAAGTTTTATTAAATATATAAAAGTTTTTACAACAGTTATACTGCTGGTTTAATGAACATCAAACTGTTGAATTTTTATTTGTAACTCTTGAGATTAAATTATTTACTGTGATACCTCTACAATATGGGTTAGAAGCACTATGTGACTTTCTAAGTAGAACATGTGGCATGGTTGGTGGAGAAGTGGAAACAAGTTGTGAATTGACAGAAGTGGTGCTGACTAATAACATGTTTATGTTTAATGAATGCACATACATACAGAAAAATGGGGTAGCGATGGGTACCGCAATGGCAAAGACATATGCCAATATTAAACGTTTTGTGGATGACATGTTTTTCCTGTTGGCTGGTAATGATGCTGAACTTGAAGAATATATAGAATTTTAAATAGAACCACTCATTTTTGAAATTTACAGCCCAGTTTTCTGTGAAAACCATCAATTTTCTGGATGTTAGTCTAACTAAATTTAGTGGAAGTATTAATACTTTGATACATAGAAAAGAGATGGACTCCAACCGATATGTCCACAGAAACAGTATGCATGCCAAACACACTTTTAAGGGTGTAGTTAAGGGTGTAGTCAAAGGACAAATGCTAAGAGCCAGTCAACTAAACACAGATGAGGCTAGCTTTAAATTGGAAATGGACAGAATGACCACAGATTTTAAATGCTGTGGTTATAATAACTCATTGTTAAGACATACAGCAGATGAAGTTATTATGGAAAGAACAGGCAAAGTGAGACCCCACTTATCCAGTAATACCAGCCACGTTAATTCTGGTCATAAATTCTATTAAAAAAATAATAATACATGCTATGTCATGACATATAATCGTAGATCAGAGGGTGTTAAGAATATTACTAGAAACAATTGGGGTATTCTCAGAAACATGCCTAAGATAATTAGAATAGTTGGAGAGGCCCCCATGTTCTCATATCGTACCTGTCCGAATTTGAAACAAAGATTATGCTACAAGGACTTTAAAAATAATAAAACGTTGAATATAAGTAGAAAATAGGGTACATTTCCTTGTTGTAGTTGTATATGCTGTGATGATATAAACACAAGTTGTGAATTTTACATCCTAACACTAAGAAGAAATATACTTTCAGGTGTTTTGCAACTTGTAATAGTGCTGCCACTGTGTATATGGCATGCTGTAAGGTGTGTCAAGCCTTCTATATGGGGAAATGCACAAGAAGGTTGAAGGACAGAATATTGAACACAAACCTGAAATACGTAGAGATGTAGTAACTAATGCTTTGGGTAAGCATATGAGGGAGAAAGGAAGTACACATACATTTAACTTTAGAGTGATTGACATCAGACAGAAGAAAATAGATCACACTTTTAGAAGCTGATTGTTTTCCGGCTTTAAGTACAGCCTTAACTGTGAAACAACATCTTGTGTGGATGGGGTCTTAGTTAAATGCTTTACTTATTTTATGGCTATACTGACTTTCAGTAACATTTTACCTGTATATACGTCTTTAAACTGAAGTGCTTCATACAATTGTGTCATGTGATTAGTCTTATGGTTTGAATTTACTATTTAAATGAAGGCTGATCCCAAAAGCTTTGTGATTTTTTTTCCTGTTTGGAATAAATGCTGCATTTTACCTCAACATTTACAGGTTTTGGATTTTTTTACTATTAGTAAAGTAAATGACAAGGGGAAAATGGGCATGTTAAAAACAGAGATGGCATGAACCTAACAGAAGCAGGAGGTATTAAGAACAGGTAACAGGAATATACAGCAGAACTCTACTGATACATACTGTGATATGTTCTCTGATCTACAGCCAGACATCCTAGACGTGATGGAATTCCAGCTACTTAAAGTGGCCATTAGACTGGAAAAAATCTATTCATATTCAAGTGCCAAAAAAGGCAGTGCCAGAGAGTGATATTATCAAAGAACTGCACCTGTTTCATATGCTAACAATGCAATTCTATAAATCCTGAACACAAGCCATGAACTTAATAAAATTAACCATTTTTTCCTTTCAGAATGGCAATATATGGCAAATCTGGATAAGATTTTGAAGAGCAGAGATATCACCGTGTCAAAAAAGGTCTATATTTTTAAAGCTGCATTTTTCCCAAAAGCAACATATGGCTGTGAAAGACGGACTACAAGTAAAGATGTGCACCAGAAAATTAATGTTTTTGAACTGAGGTTCTGGAGACTCTTTTGACAATTCTTTAGATTTCAAGAACAAAAAATTGGTCGATACTTAAGGAAATAAATCTAGACTGTTCACTGAAAGATTTAAAACTAAAACTTAAATACTTTGGTCCCCTAATGCAAAGACAGGAATCACTAGAGAAGACAATGATGCTGGAAAAATCAAAGGCAAAAGAATGACGGGGCAGCAGAAGCCAAAGCTGATGGCAGCATTACGGAAGTAATACATATGAATTTGCAAGAACTTAAAAGAAGCAGTCCTTGGCAGACCGGCCTGGCATGCTAAAGTCTGTAAGGTGAAGAGTTGAATTTGACTAAACAACAAACCAAACATGCATTTGAGACAGGTCAGGATCACTTGTACACTGACTGGGGAAGCACAGGGAACTTCTAGAGCCAAACAGAAACACTTCCACTTGGAGGCATAGGACTTTTGGGTGGAAGTTTTCTGTCAGTTTCAATCACATTTAAGGCTGGAATGTCTAGTGGAACCAGGTCCTCAGGTGGAAGGGGATGTTGTCCCAACAATGAAAGACATACATGACCGGGACTGGAAGTGCTTCTTGTGAAAGGATTCTAACAGCCTGGACCTACTCAACAGGGTGTGGGAAAGGTGGAGAAAAGGTAAATGGAAAATGTAGAAAAGTAAGAAAGGTAAAATGTTAACAGCAATGGAAAGGGTAAACTAGGCAGGAATATTGTCACCATCAACCTAATGTGATGTAATGTAAAGCAGCATACAGAAATCTCCCATGCCAAGGGAAGAAGGTGGCATTCATCTCTACCATGAAGTATGAATGCAGACTGCACTTTTCTATGTAGTAAACAGGTTGATCACTAGATTGCCCCAGTTTTAAAAGACCCAAACCAAACACAACCTCTGAATCTGTACCTTTAAGAAAGGAAAGGGACAGCTAAGATAACCCTCCAAGCTCACTCATTTTCCTACTCTATGATGTGAACTGCTGAGATAGATAGCCAGACAGATAGCCTGACAGACAGACTCAGACACAACACAGTCATTCAGCAAGAACTTGATTGGAGGTTCACCTGAAAGACCTAAACAAGACTGTCCACTAACATGTTAAATATTCTTGGCAGTGAAGAAAGACCAAGTGGTAGCACTTCATCCTAAATATAATTCACGCCAAGAGAATCTCTGGTGGGGATCCCAGAATATGATGTGCCAAAAGCATCCCACCACTGATACCATTCATGTGTCCTGTGGCTGAAGTGGCATGAGACCTTGAAAGGTTGCTATCACCCAAAAGTGGATGCAGTGTTTGAAATAATTTGGGCCATAATGGGATAGAAACCATAGATCCTCTTTGGAGATAAAGAGGAAGTAAAAGCCCCTGCACCACTCTGAATGACAGGCAGTCTCTAGGACCCTTTCTAACAGCATGCTCTGGGCTTGTCCCAAGAATTTAACTGAGACTACTTGGTTCCTCAGCATAGCCTTTCTGGATGAGGACATACAAGATCCAAGATGCATTCCAAGGCAGTCTCAAATCTAGAAGTCACTGGTCCCTTGTAATACCTCTCTAAGCAAGCCAGTGCAAACTGGAGAAACATTCTGCTAAGAACAACCGAAGACTGTATTCAGGATTACTGCATTTCAGACTGTACTGATTTCCTATTGGGTAACTTTGTTGATTAGGCAAGATGCTTGACAGTCTTCAGTAGATTGTGAAGAGACTTCTTTTTCTTTTTTGTCTAAGGTAAACTGGGTCTAGAAAAAAGCAGATGGGAGACCAGATAGAGATCATAAATACCCCCTACAGTAATAAGGGCCTGCTTCCTCATAAGAAAATCATCAAGCACCCTTTAGGTGCTTGGACAAAGATCACTATTCCCTTAAACCGAGCATCTAGAAAGTTGTCTAAGGTCTCCCTCTTGAGGCAACCATTTTCAGTTATGCCATCCAGTACAGGCACATGCCTGAGCCTGCATACCCGCCTACACATCAGCATCATCACAATTACAGCTAATTACATGAAGTCCATGTTTGAAGCCATATACATAGTTTGCATAACACGCTTTTCAAACTCAGGAGATCTGCAGGGACTCAATTCTTTAAGGACTGGAGTTTGAACTGGTTATATGAACAGCTGAGGGTCTTAAGCCCCATCATGGCACAGAATTACATTCTCTAATTAGCTTGATATACCTGCCCAAATCTTAGCAACTGGTAGCAGTGCATCAAAATTATATGGCCTCTGGCACCTTTGCTAGAACAAAGAGATTATGTTGCAGTCAGTTACAGACTGCATAGTGATGAACTCATTCTATTCAGGCAAGGACTTGCAAAGGGTGTCCAACTTGTGAGGACTACAGTGCAAGAGTCAAGGTGTTTCCAGGCTGTCAGCAGAGCATTCTTGATAATTCAGTTTGCCATAAGGGTGACACTCTGATATCTTTCTACGCCACATACCCATTAAGACATTTCTATGGAGGAAAGGGGTGCCCCAGTCTTGTCTACACTGGACTTCATGAGCCTCAAAGTGTCACCAAAAATATGTTATTTGGGGGAGATGAAAGAGTCTCATTATCAACAACAAGGTAGACAGGGGCTTCACCTATCAAAATATATTTGTGGCAGAAATGAAAGACTGGAACTTGTGGAAGTGCCTGATGTCATGGTCCTCCCCAAGACAATATAGGCAATACCAAAATCAGGCTCTGACTACTAATATGCTGGTGGCAGGGACATTCATCTGACTTTAATCTAGGTATCTAAATGGCAGAATTTCACTGGTGTACATCAGAATCGAGATATGAGCTGTACAAGTAGAAATAAAAAAGGAATGGCAAGACTCAGGGGCTAGGCACACGTATGTAGTCAGTACATAACATAATGATACACATTGACTTAGCGTGTGCAAAACGTGAGCATTGACTCATCCAAGAAAATTTGAGGGACTGTGATTGGAGGAGAGAATGAATCCTGTCAAACCTCATCAAGGGAGGTCTTTGATGTTAGATAAATGCTCCTACATGGCCTTTCTTAATTTCTTCTTTTCATTAGAGGGAGCATGTTGTCCTGTGTGAACACCTGCAAACCCTCTAGGGTCTTTCTTCCAAAGTCCTCAACAAGTCTGCATTTAACTCTCAGGGTAGTATTGCTGGACTGTTTCAGAAGTAAATTTTTGTACTGCTGAGTTTTACAAGAACACATTCTAGTACCACTGGGGCTCCAGGAGTATCTGACTGATAAACATTGAAAAGAGGGGTTTAAGTTTTACTGTTGTACATATAAAATCCTGCTTTATGTTTTTAATGACTGTAGACAATTGCACAGAATGCATTCTAACATTGATGAATTACAGTTGTCTGAAGTCCAGACCAATAAAAACAGAGGCCACAGTTATGACTGTAACCATTATACCTTCACTTATAGGTTCATAGGTTTATACTAGGCTATCTGCCCCAAGGCATTTATAAGCCTAGCCCGAATTTTTGTGGCTTACGCCACCCCCTTATATGAACAAATACTGTACCCATTAGTTTGTTGTGCCTCTGTCCAGCAGTGACACAGAGATGATTTCCGGGGTAAACCTACGATCTCCCATCCACAGGTCAAGATTTCTCTTGAACACAGCCAGCGAGGTGCTCTGCCTCACATGGACCGGGACTCTATTCCACAGCATAGGGAGTCTCTGAGTGATAAATCTATCCCTCCAGCACGTCCTATTTATATCCGTGCTAAGGTTTAAGTCGCTTGCTCTAGTGGTTTTGGTGGATTTGGATTTTTTGAGGTGGAGCATGTCCATTAATTCCGGGTTGGACATGGCCTTGTATGTCAGGCACATGTCACCTCTGAACAGACGGTATGCGACTGAATAGAGCTGGAGTTTCTTCAATCTGGCAGCATATGACAGATTTTGGAGTCCCTTTATCCTTTTGGTGATAAACTTTTGGGGTCTCTCCAATTGCTGCAGATGTCTGGCGAGATACATCCCGAATGGGGCATTGTACTCGATCATTGGTCTGATAAGTGAAGAGTACAGGGGAACAATGACCTCACTAGATCTGGATGTGAATCCCTTCATGATCAGGTGGGCATTGTAGAAGGTCTTTCTAACCACTTTAGCAACGTGAGTGTCAAAAGAAAGGCCACTGTCAACCTGGGCCCCCAGGTCCCTGATAACCTCTTCTGTGCTTAGTGGATTGCCACCTATATGGTAGCTTGGGGTTACCTTGTTTTTCCCGAAGGGTATGACTATACATTTTTTGGCGTTTAACTTCAGGCCATGGCTCTGGCACCAGCTATCTGTTTCCGTGAGTCCCTTCTGAAGGATATCCGTGTCCGATGCACTTTCCACTATGGCGCCCAGTTTGCAGTCGTCTGCAAACTTTGTCAGCCAAAGACCTCCCATGTTGGCCTGTACTTCTGAGAAGTAGATGCCGAACAATAGGGGGCCAAGGACCGAGCCCTGTGGGACACCACTTGTGACCGTCTTGGAGTCTGACATAGCGCCAGCAACTCTAACCCTGTGGGTTCTGTCCTTAAGCCAGTTTGCAACCCATCTTGTGACATATGGGTTTACATTTAAGCTGGTAAGTTTTTTTACAATACCCGAGTGGGGTATTGTGTCGAAAGCCACTTGCTCTTTGCTTTCTCATATTACTGGCTATGTTTATGTATTGGTGTATGATCTGAATGTGTTCCTAGATAATATGGTGTCAGTAAAGGATCAAGTTAGAGCTGCCATTAAATATCATTAACCTCTTAATCAATTTCTCAAATGAAGCATCTAATTCTGGCATGTGAGCTAGTAAGGTAATTCATGCACTGGTTTCAATCCATACAGCTTATGTAAACACACTGTTTCAAGCTATATGACTACTAACCTCACCACTGCCTGGGTAAACAGCTGCACTTTGGATATGTGGTAGACATCCCTTTACGTACCATACCGTACATATGTGGAACACACTAATGTCAGTATCTCTCCAGCTTCAAGCACATAACACTGAGGCCTCTTTTACGAGGTCTCTTGAAGAACATGTGCACATTTTTATTATTTTAAGTTCTAAAGTAAAAGCAGGTTGCAGCTTCAGGTGTGTGATCCCCCTTCTAAACGCAGAGAAAGTAATTTTTAAGGTATTCTTCTAAAATATAACTTTTAAAACTTCTGCAAAACATGAAAGACTTGTAGGAATGCCTGCCATCATATTGTTTAACAAAGGATATTCACAGCACATTTGATGACGAAGTTAATTGTGTCTCACAAAAGCTAGTGACAGTTTTCATGAATGACTGGAAGCCATTTTTTTCTTTTTCTTTCCTTTTTTATGCTACTGCCTGCTTAAAAAGAATCTGGCATACATAGGAAACAATTGTAAGGATTTTTTTTACCACAGCATTAAAGTTTGCCAGTTAACTAATTAATTGTCTTAATTATGTCAAATCATCCTATGTGGATGACAAGGCTGATGTTGAGTGGTCATCTACGTTCCCAAGGATTTCTATAATTTAATTTTTGGAAGAATACCAAAATAAAAATACTTTCAAAATGCATAGAAGAATGACTGCACACCTGAAGCTGCAACCTGCTTTACAAATACTCTTACTGTAGACCTTAATAACAATTTTACACATGATCTTGGCCACGGTGGTGCAGCGGTTAGCATTGTCACCTTACAGCAAGAGGTTCTCCTGTTTGATTCTCGGATGGACCACCTTCTGTGTGGAGTCTGCATGTCCTCCCTGCAGTCGTATGACATTTAAAGACATGCAGGTAGGTGCGTGCGTGAATGGGTGTGCCTTCTTTGAAGGTTGGGCATTGGGCTGGCAACTCGGCACCGTAAAATCCACTGCCAATCGGTAGCGGACCGGAGTTCCGCTATGGCGACCCCTAACCGGGAAAAGCTGAAAGATATCTTTAAATTTTTCTCAAGATAGTTTTCAATAATTCTTTTTTTTTTAAACAAGAAACATCTTCATTAAATTATCACATATGACAAAGGCAATCATACATTTATATAAATGAAAACAAACCATATTGAAATAATTTTAGTTGCAAACATTACACATCACTTATAATACATCTAAGTCATTACGTGTCTCATTCAAATCCTGCCTTCTTTTAAAACTCGTTCCTTCTCTGCATGTATTGCTCCCACAATTTCCATTTTTTTCTATGAAATTTGCTCCTACCCTTTTCTAAAGATCCCAATTCCAGTTCTATTATCTCTGTTACTATATTCACTACTTCGACTAAAGTTGGTTTAAACTTTGATTTCAATTTGCTAGTAATTGCTTTTTTGGCAGCCACCAAAATTAAGACTCAGCAAGGCCTTACTATGTCTAGGAAATTCTGATTCTGTATCATAGCTCAAAGAGTAATTTCCTTACTTACATCAATTTGCTCACTCAGTATCCATGAGAGAGCAATCCAAAGGGAATATTTAAAGTCTGCCAACTCATTATAATCCCCAAATATATGTTCCCAATTACCCTTTTCTTCCACATCACACCTCCAACATTTTCTGTCTACCTAAGGAATATTCCTTGGGGTCTACTTCGGGTATAAAAATACATATGTAAACACTTACAAGCAAAGATCCTAAATCTTACAGACTTTGTTGCATATTTAGGAGACATACATACACCCCCATTGTTTCTTTGTTAATTGCTTATCCAATGCCTCTTCCCAATCCTTTAAAACCTCCTCTGATTGATTGTTATAGTTCTCATGCAATATTTTGTATGCTCTAATTATTCCTTTAACAGCAGCTTCTGTTCTACAGTGATGGTCTTTCTCTTAGGATCCACCTATTTCTTTCTCTTTGCCTATACTCTGGTATCAATCCTTGATAGGGAAGGCAATCTCTACCCTGCAGTCCAAATAAATTCTTGGCCTCTTCCAATTCTACTACCTTTCCCTCTCTCATTATTTGCTTCCAATTCCTTGGTTCTTTTGCCAGTTTTCTCCAATAAATTCCAGTCCCTTCTTGCCTATTGTATGGATCCTTAATTGCAGTCATCCCTATCGGCAGAATCCCCTTTCTCCATTCATGTGTTGGCTTAGTTATTAGAATACTTTCTGCTACTTTATGAATATGTTATTCTGTATGGTTATTGTTATTGTCCTTAAGGATCTGCATCCAAAATCCCAGGCTCTACTTGTTCCTTATGCTTCCCCCCTGTTTTATCATAATCCCTTTCCACTTTGAATTACAGGTTTTTGCTTGTGCTATGTATACGAACTTTAACTGTGTAGCTCTGGAATACCCTTTCAAATCAAGTAATCCGAACTGCCTTGTTCATTTGGAAGCTTATCAGCTTATCCCAATTGACTCTTGCAGTCTTCCTCCCAGATAAAATCATTCAGCTCTTTTATTAATTGCTATCCACAACTTCTCCTCTGGATGATAAGGATATGCCTGACCTGTGTATAAAACTAAAGGGACTAAAACATTTTGACTGCTTGCATCTTGCTATCCATATCTGTATATTGCATTTGCAACTATCCATATCTGTATATTGCATTTGCAATCTACCCAAGGAAAAATTCTTTGGAATCTACTTGGGGCATAAAAAGAACTGTGCAAACACTTCCAAGCAAAATTTTCTAGACTTTGTTGCATAATTGGGAATCATACATATATCTCACCACTGATTTTTTGTAAACTGATTATCCAATCTCTCTTCCCAAGCCTTTCTACCTTTTTTGACTGATTCTTATAGTTATCATGTAACATTTTACATTCCCTACTAATTATCACATTTTTTAACAGCAACTTCTGTTCTAGATTCTACTTAAAACTTTACCAGTGCAGGTCTTTCACTTAGGATACTCCTATTTCTTTCTCTTTGCCTATACTCTGATATCAATCCTTGCTAGGGAAGACAATCTATAGCCTGCAGTCCAAATAAATTATTGGCCTCTTCCCATTCTATTACCTTTCCTTCTATAATTATTTGGTCCCAATAACTTGGTTCCTTTGCCAGTTTTATCCAGTAAATTCCAGCCCTCTCTTGACTGTTGTCTGTATACATAACTGCAGTCAACTCTACTGGCGGAATCTCCTTTTTCCATTCCTGTGTTGGCTTAGTTCCTATAATACTTTCTGTTACATTACAATTATAATATTTTGCATGGTTACTGGTATTCTCCTTAAGGATATTTATCCAAAATCACTGTCTGTCCTTATTTCTTAAACTTCCCACTGTTTCATCATCATCTCTTTCCACTCTGAATTACAGCTTTCTGCTTATGCAAAGTATGGGAGCCTTAATTGTGTAGCTCTGAAATACCCCTTCAAATCAGGTAATTCTAAACCACCATGTTCTGTTGGAAGGGTCCACTTATCCCACTTGACTCTTGCAGTCTTTCCCCTCCCAGATAAAATCCTTCAACTCTTTATTACTATCCACAACTAATCCACTGGTTGATAAAAATATGCCTGACCTGTGTATAAAACTAAAGGGACTAAAACATTTTCACTGTTTGTATCTTATCTACATCCATAAAACAGAGTTTCCCAATTTCTCAGTTTAGCAATGGGAAGAATGTGCTTAGTTATCAGCTTCTTCTTTAGTGGGACATCAACACTGACCAGTCTAGGAGGCTTTGAGCCATGCCTAGACTCACTAAGGGTAATAGGGATCTCTTCCCTAACCAGAATCTAGGGAATTCCCTCTAGACCCTTTTGGAAATAATCATCCCTGCTTCTCCCCTCATCATTCATGGTGGACGTTTGCATTGTCTCAGAAGATGTGCGAGAAGCTGGTTCCATGCTGGCCTCTGACAGGGTTACAGCAGAGGAAACTGGTTTTAGCACTAGACAGTCTTCAGGGTCTTCACTCGCCTCAAGAGAGACATTTGGCAGAGGCCAGACAGCAGCAGAGCCAGACTAAGACTTTTTGGTCTTCGTTTTAAGAGACAGCTGTACCTAGAGGTGGGCTGATTCGGCCATGGTACCTTGAGTCAAAAGTTCGAGATGCTGGTTCTCAAGCTAAATGGATAAAGAGGACAGATGGCTGTGAAGCATTTTGGGAACAAAAGCCTGACAAATGGTACACCGAGCATGATGGTGTAAAGCTCTGAGGCAGAAAAAAACACTTCTTGTGGTGGTATTTATGTGGACTCTGCCTCCCACACTAAAATTTTCCATTTCTGGAGAACATGAACCCTAAGTACACAAATAAAAGAAAAAGAAGTAACTTCAATGGGGCAGTTATCTGAAAACGGCTCTGTAGAAACCAGCTCAGTGAAGGGTGTTCAGACCGATGCTGGAATGTAGTGCTCGGACTGGCAGCAAAGAAATTCTGACTATGGAGGGTACATGTATAATGCTAGGAAGATATAAAGGCTTTGGTATGCTGCCTGGACATTGTGCTATGCTTGGCAGAATATCCGACAAGTTATGAATACTGCAACAATGATAAGGAAGGGCATCTTAATGTTCATAACCCCCTCCAAATCTGTGGGTATTTTTTTTCTTTAAACAAGAAACATCTTTTTTAAATTACCACATATGACATAAGCAATTATACATTTATATAAAAGAAAACAAACCATACTGACACAATTTTAGTTGCAAACATTATACATCACATGCCATATTGACATAATTGTAGTTGCAAACATTATACATCACCTATAATCTAGAAGTCATTGTCAAACATTCCATAACTCATTCAATTCCTGTCTTCTTTAAAACCTTGTTCCTCCTCTGCATTTATTGTTCCCACAATTCCCATTTTATTCCTATGCAATATTCTCCTATCCTTTTCTACAGATCCAATTCCAGTTGTTTTACCTCTGTTACTATATTCAAAACTTCTAATAAAGTTGGTTTATACTTTGATTTCCACTTTCTAGTAATTGCTTTTTTGGCAGCCACCATAATTAGACTCAGCAAGGTCTTACCATGTCTAAGCAATTCCAATTCTATATCATAGCTCAAAAACATCATTTCCCTAGCTACACCATCATGCTCACCCAGAATATCTGACAGAGCAGTCTGCAGGGAATCTTTAAAGTCTTCCAACACAGACTCCCAGAAAATATGTTCCTAGTTACCTCTTTCTTCCCCGTCACACCTCCAACATTTGCTGTCTACCTGAGGAAAATTTCTTTGGAGTCTACTTGGGGTATAAAATACCTATGTAAACACTTCCAAGCAAAGATCCTAAATCTTCTAGACTTTGTTGCATATCTGGAACACATACATGTATCCTCCCCATTGTTTCTTTGTGAATTGCTTATCCAATCTCACTTACCAATCCTTTCTAACCTCCTCAGATTGATTATAGTTATCATGCAATATTTTGTTTGATCTATTCATTATTTCTTTTTAAACAGCAGCTTCTGTTCTAGATTCTGTTTAAAACGGTACCAGTCCTGGTCTTTCACACAGGATCTGCTATTTCCTTCTCTTTGGCTATACTCTGATATCAGTCCTTGATAGGGAAGGCAATCTCTGGCCTGCAGTCCAAATAAATTATTGACTTCTTCCCATTCTGTTACCTTTCCCTCTCTAATTATTTGTTCCCAAAACCTTGGTTCTTATACCAGTTTTCTCCAATAAATTCCAGCCCCTTCTTGTCTATTGTTTGTACCCCTAATTGCAGTCACCCCTATTGACAGGATTTCCTTTCTCCGTTCCCATGTTGGCTTAGTTCTTAGAATACTTTCTGCTACTTTATAAATATAATATTTTGCATGGTTATTGTTATTTTCCTTAAGAATCTGCATCCAAAATCCCAGTCTCTCCTTGTTTCTTGAGCTCCTCCACTTTGACGGATAGGTTTCTGCTTATGCTATGTGTAGGTGCCTTAACTGTGCAGCTCTTAAATACCCCTTTAAATTGGGTAATCCCAAACTTCCTTGTTCATTTGGAAGAATCATCTTATTCTACTTGACTTTTGCTGTCTTCTACTTCCAGATAAAATCCTTCAGCTCTTTATTAACTGCTATCCACAACTTCTCCTCTGGTTGTGACGAAAAACATTTTAACAGCTTGTATCTTGCAATCCATATCCATAAAACAGGGCTTCCAATTTCTCAGTTTTTGTATTATCTTTTGTTTAGCCTCTTCCAACATATCCTTGGCTGTAAGACCAGAATTAATTTTAATCCATACTCTTAAATACTTCATTTTATCATGTCCCTATAAATATGGATATTGCTGAACCAATTTGTGTCATCATCTTCTTTTGGCTGTTCCCGTTTGAGGTTGCCACAGTGGATCATCTGTTTCCATTTCTTCCTGTCCTCTGCATCTTGCTCTGTCACACCAACCACCTGCAGGTCCCCTCTCACCACATCCATAAACCTTATCTTAGGCCTTCCTCTTTTCCTGTTACCTGGTAGCTTCATCCTTAGCATCTTTTTCCCAATATACTCAGCATCCCTCCTAAGCACATGTCCAAACCAACGTAATCTTGCCTCTCTGGCTTTGTCTCCATACCTTCCAACCTGGGCTGACACACTAATATACTTATTTCTGATCCTGTCCACCCTCGTCACACCCACTGCAAATCTTAACATCTTTAACTCTGCCACATCCAGCTCTAACTCATGCCTTTTTGTCAATGCCACTGTCTCCAACCCAAATAACATAGCTGGCTTCACTACCCCCTTGTAGACCTTCCCTTTCACTCTTAATGGTACTCCTCTGTCACAAATCACTCCTAACACTCTTTTCCATCCACTCCATCCTGCCTGTACTCTCTTCTTCACCTCTCTTCCACACTCACCATTACTCTGAACTATTGATCCCAAGTATTTAAACTCATCCACCTTCACCACCTCTACTCCCTGCATCCTCACCATTCCTCTAACCTCCCTCTAATTCACACACATATAGTCTGTCTTAGTCCTGCTGACCTTCATTCCTCTTCTCTCTAAAGCATGTCTCCATCTCTCCAGGGTCAACTCCACCTGTTCCCTACTCTCACTACAGATCACAATGTCATCTGCAAACATCATAGTCCATGGGGACTCCTGTCTGATCTCATCTGTCAACCTGTCCATCACCATTACAAATAAGAAAGGGCTCAGAGCTGATCCTTGATGTAATCCCACCTCCACCTTAAACCTATCCGTCACTTCCACTGCGGACCTCACTGCTGTCACACTACCCTCGTACATATCCTGTACCACGCTTACATACTTCTCTGACACTTCCGACTTCCTCATACAATACCGCAACAAAAAAGCAATAGAAAACAAATTCTCCACTCAAAATATGCTTATATTTAGTTTTTAAGTGTTTAAAAATAACGATACACTTCGTCGAAACCAGTGTCTCAACTTCTTCAGAACACTTAAACAGTAGTTCTAACCACTATTTAAGATAGGACTCAAGCAATCATTCAATAATCCATTTAACAATTTAAAGACACATGTTAAAATTTAACATCCCATTCATACATTTTATTATTATTATCTTAAAATATCTGCTTATATATTAGCACTCATTCACGACTAGCGTAATTAATAAATAGCTTTTACGCTATTAACTAATAAAAATATATTAATACACTCATATTCTTGTAGTAGACACTACATCACTTATTTAGAAAATTCCATTAGTTCGTGTTAAAAACCATGAGTACAAAAATACATATAAAATGTATATAAAATGTAAAATGTATATGATCTAATCAAATAACCAAAGAATCATAACCAAGAAGTAAACAAAATTGATCAAGATATAAAAAATAATAATAAATAAAAACATTTCCCAATCACCATCACATCTTGAAAAATGGAACATGCATATATATATGTATATTGAAGTAAAATATTAAGAATTTTTTCACTGTTTTATTTCTTTATACATATACATTCAACTCCTTGTAAATATTACGCCAAAAATGCGTTTCAAACACGTGGAAGGTTTATATTTATATATATTTAACCCTTTAACCAGTGGGCGAATTTCTTTTGTAAATGATATTCATTTAATTCTTTAAAACCACTCAGCTCCATCTTGGGGAGTTAACACAGTAATTTTGACAAACTTAATTAAAAACTAGCTTTTATTAGGTGGAATTTATTTTAAATAGTCTGATCTTTCCCCATTTACCTAACCTTTACCTAGCTAGGTTTTTTAACCTAAGTATACACATGATGGAAATCATGTCATTAATGCCTGGAAATACACAGGCATTTACCCTGAGTTGCCATAAGAGTTCCTTTCTCTCCAGTTTCAAAGATTCTGGGCCACCCCTGTCATCTTTCTTCAGTTGGTCAATGACCCTAAATTTAAAGTCATGGCCGACATTTTCACTAATGTGTCTTGCTAATGCATTTTCAGTTTTATTCCTGTTAATGCAGTAAATGTGTTTGTAGATTCTCTCACCCAGCTTTCTATCGGTTTTCCCGATATAGAAAGCCGGACAACTTGTACATTTAGCTAAATATACCACTTGTTTACTATTACAGTTGTATTTCCCATTCAACCTATATTTCGTATTACGGATGCTGAAATTACAACCTACATTGATGTATTTACAGTACCTACACATATTACACTTGTACATACCGTCTTTTTTTGCGTTACCTCCATAGTTTTCTTCCAAAATTTCTTTTAAGTTGTTACCACGCCTATAAATTATCTTAGGCCTTTCCGGGAACTTATCCCTAAAGTATTTATCTCCCATCAGGAAGTCCCAATTCTTAATAATGATATCCATTATTTTATGGGAGTCAATATTAAACGTACATATAAAGCCACAAGTATCCACCATTTCTTTCTTTGTACTAAGTACAACACTCCCTACCTTTGTTTTACTTAGTATTGGGACGTAGTTTCCTGTAGATCTTTTGAACTGAACCTCTTCAATAATTTCCTGAAGAAATAGGGCTGAATAACCCCTCTGTTTGAAAAAGTTTAACATTAAGGTACATTCCTTATCAAACTCATCATCTTTGGTGGTCATGCTAGCCGCCCTAACCAATTGCCCCTTAATTACAGATCTTTTCTGAAATGACGGGTGGCAGCTTGTAAAGTGCAGGTACATATTAGAATAGGTTTCCTTCCTATAGATTTTGGAAACAGAGGTCTTTTCATCATAATCCTTTCTTAGGTCAACATCCAAATATACTATTCTATCTTTGTTGCAGTTCGATGTAAAGCTCAAAAAATTGGTACTGTTATTAAACATGTCTAGCAAACCCTTTAGTTCAACTTCTGTTCCCTGGAATAAGATAAATATATCGTCCAGGAACCGGGTAGAGAACAAAATTTTTTCCTGGTAATCCAAGTTGTCTAACACAAATGTATGTTCCCAAAAGGCCATAACAAGGTTCGCTAGGCCTCCCCCACATGGGGAGCCCATTGCTACACCGACCTTTTGGTGGTAAATATCATTGTTGAACATTACATAGTTGAATGACAGAACTGTATCTATCAGTTCCTCTACTAGTTTAATCTCACTAGTAGGTGCACCCAGAATCCTTAGCATGTGAGATACCCATTCAATCCCAACTTCATGTGGTATGCATGAATACAGGTCTTTGACATTCACAGTAACAAAAATGCTATCAGCACAGAAATCTAGGTTGTTAATAGCTTGCAGGAATGACCATGAATCTTTTGAAATCTGATGTTCACTTTTAATATACTTTTGTAAGATTTTATCAATAACCTTAGCACAGGTATATGTAATACTATCCCTTCCATCCACCAGTGGTCTCATTGGTGGATTATTCACACTTTTGTGTACTTCTGGGATGCCAAAAAGGACTGGGATCCTTGGTGCTGGTTGTTGTAGGTAGTTGTATAAACCCTTGTCTATCCTTGCTTCAATGAAAAGCTCCTCTATTAAAGCAACCACTTTTCTATATGCCCCATACATCTCATTCCTAGAGGCCTTCTCATAAGTGTCACTTTCCAAAATATTGGACATTCTTAAGTTATAATCCTCAATGGTCATAATCGCAAGGCCCCACCTTTATCTGGTTTCATAATACAAATTGGGGCCTGACTTAACCATTTCAAAGTATCCCTCTCCTGCCTAGTGATATTGTGTTTACACCTCGCCCTAGTGTTGAGTGATGTACTCGGCTTCTTTAGATTGCATAAATCAACCTCACACACTTTCTCAAAAAGTGCCAGAAGTGGATGCAAAGGAGGATTATATACACTCGAAACATAATAGTCAGATGTGTTACTTAATTTTCCTCCATTAATATTGACAAATTAAGTTTTCTGATAAAATTTTTTAAGTCAATCAAAGTATTAGCCACATCAAACTGAACAGTAGGAACAAAGGTGTACCCTCTAGATAATAAATCAATTGTTTCTGGACAGATGGTCATGTCCATATAGTTAAAAATCTTAAAATCAAAACTAGAGTTGGACAGTACACTACATGTCATTTATTCATTAGAGGAGCCAGCATAGGCCATTACCACTTCTTCTTTTTGTTTTTGCCCTTGGTTAGCCTGTTGTTCTGTGCCCCTGCATTCGAGGCTTGGACCCAAAAATTTCTCTCGGTTTGGTCCCCTGTGGTTTTATTTTGTCCTGTGGTATTAGATACAGGAAAGGAAGGATTGTTCTTTGCTAGCCTTTCACTACACCGGACAGTATTTGAATTGTCTTGGTGGTTGTTCCCTAAAGGCACAGTATTGTTATTGTTAATGTTAGTGTTAGTGTTAGGAAGGGCCCGTGGTCTAGTTTCCACTTCCTGGTTGTTGTTAGTCACTATACTATTAACATTTGATAATGCTCGCCCCTGCGAATCTGGCGGTTTCAGATACGCATTACCCGCTTCATAACTTACAAGATCACGTTTTATTTTCTTAACTTTAGTTGCATTCAACTTTACTAAGTAGTGATCTATACTTTCAAAAATCTGGTCATACTCAAACCGGTACCTGGAGAAACTTTATTGAAGAATCCAGTTCTTCCAATTCAATCAACAGTCCATCTACCATCAGCTGATAGTGTGTACAAAACAGTTCTAATAATTCTATTCCTTGTTTATCAAACAAGGTAATTAAAGCTTTATGGAAATCAGAGCCCTCAATGAGCCCTGTAGGAAACTGCCAACGTCTTAGCCCTTTAGGGATTATTCTTAAATGAATGCATTCTCGGAAATATGCTAGCTCTAATTGTAGCTTCCGAACCTTACACAGTTTTTCGATGAACATATTCAGTTTTGATGTTAAGTCCATGCTTACCTCTTGGTTTACTTCAATAGGGTCACTCGGCTGTGTGTCGGAGAATGTGAATGCTCTGCGTACCCAAGAGTTTAAATCTTTCTCGGACTGTATTACATTTCCATCCGACTGATGGTTTACTCCAAGCCTGTGCTCCGGGTTGGTTCCATCAGCAATAATGCTTCTACAAACATGCGTTCCCGTTGACATTACAGGTTCCTCATCATGGTTAGTCTCCCCAATCCGAGGAGCTGCAGTAGTATTTGGAAGTATAGGCTCCATGTTCTCCGAACCATGCAAGTCGCACTGTGGATTGCTAGTCCCTTCGATTTTTTGTGTTAAATAGTCCACCTTTTGAGATAGTAGTTTGATCAGTACAGTTAAATTTCCATCTCCCCCGTTGGTATTTGGGGTAAATGTAAAACTGGGTGGTGAATCTGGATCCATTAAAACAAAACCAAAACAAACTCGTAAAAAATCCTCCAACTTCCGCAACAAAAAAGCAATAGAAAACAAATTCTCCACTCAAAATATGCTTATATTTAGTTTTTAAGTGTTTAAAAATAACAATACACTTTTCGTCGAAACAAGTGTCAACCTATCCGTCACTCCCACTGCAGACCTCACTGCTGTCACACTACCCTCGTACATATCCTGTACCACGCTTACATACTTCTCTGACACTTCCGACTTCCTCATACAATACCACAACTCCTCTCTAGGTACCCTGTCATTTGCTTTCTCTAAGTCTACAAAAACACAATGCAACTCCTTCTGACCTTCTCTGTACTTCTCCATCAACACTCTCAGAGCAAACATCGCATCTGTAGTGCTCTTTCCCGGCATGAAACCATACGGCTGATCACTAATCATCACGTCTGTTCTTAACCTAGCTTCCACAAGTCTTTCCCATAACTTCATGTTGTGACTGATCAATTTAATCCCCCTCTAGTTACTACAGCTCTGCACATCACCCTTATTCTTAAAAATTGGTACCAAAACACTTTTTCTCCATTCCTCAGGCATCCTCTCACTTTCTAAGATTTTATTAAACAATTTGGTTAAAAACTCCACTGCTATTTCACCTCAACACCTCCATGCTTCCACAGGTATGTCATCTGGACCAACAGCCTTTCCATTCTTCATCGCTACACTTACTTCCTCCTTGCTAATCCACTGCACTTCATGATTCACTATCTGCACATCATCCAACCTTCTCTCCCTCTCATTCTCTTCATTCATCAACCCCTCAAAGTACTCTTTTCATCTGCTCAAAACACTTGCTTCTCTTGTGAGTATGTTTCCCTCATTATCCTTTATCAACTTTACCTGCTGCACATCTTTCCTAGCTTGGTCCCTCTGTCTAGCCAATCGGTACAGGTCCTTTTCTCCCTCTTTAGTGTCCAACCTTTCATACGACTCTTCATATGCCTTATCCTTAGCCTTCATCACCTCTCTCTTTGCCATACACCTCATCTCCTTATACTCCTGTCTACTTTGTTAATCTCTCTGACAATCTCACTTCTTCTTTGCCATCCTCTTTCTCAGTATACTCTCCTGTACTTCCTCATTCAACCACCATGTCTCCTGTCGTCCTTCCTCTGTCCAGATGTCATACTTTGTCTGTGGGTACATAATTTACAGTTGCTGCCTTTGTTTTAGCTTTATTAATTTTATTTCCTGTAAAGATGTGAAACTGCCTCAAAATGTTCCATAACACTGAAATGGCCTCTTCTGGTATAAAATACTATCATCTGCAAATAGAGCCAGCTTTTCTTGACTACCATACCAATTATATCCTTGGATTTCTGAGTCTCTTATTTTATTTGTCAATGGTTCTAAATATAGTACAAATAACAAAGGGAAAAGAGGACACTCCTGCCTGGTTCCTCTTCTCGAACAGTAATTATCAGAGAGGAACCCACTCACTTTTAATGTTCACCTCCAATCCCTTATCTATCCTCCTAATCAATCTTATAATTTTATCAGGGGATGCAACTGCTTCCATTGCCCTGCTGATAAACTCCCAGTTTACACTGTCAAATGCTTTCTTTGCATCAAGACTCACCAACAACAGTGGTATTTTCTTACATTCATCTTCCTTCTGGATCGTCAATTTTTGTTAATGTAAAATTTTTGCCTCCCCTCCACAAAACCACATGATCCATATCTATAACTTTTGGCATCACCTTTGACATTCTTTTAGCCATTATAGATATAAACATTTTATAATTATGATTTAGGATTGAAATGGGAATGTATAAAGCTGGATCTGCTGAGTTTTTACCCTCTTTAGGTATTATAGCTACCACTGCTATCTTCCAGGAAGTTGGTGCTTCTCTTCTTAAACTACTGTTAAATATCAATTTTTGCCCTCCCAGCTTCCAAACTTCCACAGGAATAACATCTATTCCTGGGGACTTTCCTGTAGATTGGTTATACATCATCATTTTTATCTCATTTCCTCCTATCCTAACTAATATTAATTGAGCCTCATCTACCTCTGACCTTGGCATATTTAATACTTCCATAAAAATTTCCATTTTCACTGTTTTATACAGACTTTCATAACATTTCTGAATTATTCTAGTACCTCTACAGGATCTCTTGTGATCTTCCTTGTTATAATCTTTCTGTTGCCTGAGTCATTGTGCTAAAAGTGTTTGAGTTCTGGCATTATTATCAAAAACAGTTGCTTAACAGCAATCTTTCTAAACTCATGCATATCATCAAAGTAATCCATTACTTTCTGCTTAGCACTATGCAATTGCTCCTCTTCTTGTTCTGTGAGACTCCCTATTCCTACTCTGCAATATTTTACCATTTGTCAGTCCCTCTAAATAAGTCTTGTTTCTCTCTGTTTATTTTATTTCCACCCTGTTTTTAAACTCACCTTTAATTTTATCCCACTCCCTAGATATTTTCAGAAGAAAGTTCTGTATTCTCTAATAACTCGCAAATAATTTCCATTACGCATTCAGTAAATACCTCTCTTTTCAAAATATAGGTGGGATAGTGCCAGTGTCTCATTTTTATTTCTGTATCCTGCATTTTTATTTCAGTTATTATTGGTAAATGATCTGAAATAGTTATTGGATGCATATCAAAACTTTCAATTAAATGCAAATGTTTCTGTGAAATGTAATTTCTGTCTAGCCTAGCCCAGTTTTTGTATCTTGGAAAATAATATGTAACTTCACTCTGAACTCTTACTACTGAATATGCATCTTCCACGCCAAATACTTTCATAAATTTCTTTAAAAATCTACCTTCCTTTGTTATATATTTTCTTATGGGCCCCCCAGACACATCTTCCATGCAGCAAATCAAATTCCAAATACCCACCTATATGTAATATTCCCTGATGAAAACTGATTATTTCTCCCAGAATTTTCTTAAGCTCCATTATAGCAGTTTTAGGTGTAATATAAATACATGCCAGTGTAATTCTATTCCCTTGCCAGTAGATCCTTAGTACTACATATCTACCATTATCTTTTTTATCCTCTTCTATCACTATTGGAGCTCTTCTTGCAATTAATATAAGTACTCCTTTTCCATTGTCCCAGGTATTCTGCTGAATAACCATCCTTAAAACTTTCCTTTATCAATTTCACATGTTAACTTCTTTCCAAATGTGCCTCCTGTAGCATACATAGTTGCACTCTACATTTTTAAATATAGCTCACTAACATTTAAAGATAATATTGAAAGGTTCACTATGCTAAAAAGTTATTATTCCCACCTTTGTTAGTAACAGTTTTTTTGTTAAGTGTCTAGTTTTTGTGTTACATGCCATCACGGTTAACCTTTTATACAGTTGTTTCTTGACATATCCATTTGAGCCTATGTCACATCTTACAAAACATTTTGTTTTATTGAAAACCCTCAAAAAAAAAAAAAACAAAAAAAAACAAATACACCCCCAATATACTTCAAAAATCTATTAACTTAATTAACATACAAAACTATGTACATCTTCAAATATTGACATTTTCCCTTCCTAACGGGAACAACTGTCCCAAACTGATAGTCATGCTCACAGACTTGGGTTAACCAAGATTATCCATGCTAAGACACATGGTACAGCCTGTGTTTCTACTAAGTGCTGTGTAGGTTTGTCTTATCTTTGCTGTTCTCCCTGAATGAGACTAATCTGTGGGATATTGTCTATATTCTTATTCTGTTGCTACAGCTTGGAATACTATTCATATCCAACAAGACAGACACCCTCAATCCAATCCTTCAAACTTTCTCTCAGTGACTACTTAAACAATACATGACTGCTCATGTTTCACACCAGGATAGATATAAATTATTATCACTAATGCAACTATCTGCCATAGTAGTCTCCTCTCTTACCTTTTTGTGAAAATTTTCAGTAAGTCTTCTGGCAACATTTATGTACAAACACCTTCACAGTGGCACAGCAGATAATGTTGTCTCCTCACAGCAAGAGGTTCCCTGGTACAATTATTGGCTGGAATACTTTGTGTGTGGAGTCTGCATGTTCTCCCTGTGTTTGCCTGGGATTCCACCTTGTGCTCTGGTTTCTTCAAACATTCCAAAGACATGCATTAGGTAGACTGGATACTGTAAAAATTGTCCATGAGTGTGACTGTGGTGCAAGTGTATGGAACAACTACCACGGCAGGGCTAGCCACCAAGTGGTATAAACCTTAGCTCTATATGATTGTCACTGCTGAAGTGACACCCCAATCCCATATTCAAAAAAATGGGAAAAGGGGGTTCTGGATGGATGGATGGATCTTGAGCTCCACTCTGTCACTTTTTAGCATGTAGGCCAGACTCTCTTCTCCTCTTCAGCATAGAAATCAGAATCTCTTCTTCATTTTTTAGCCCAAATACATAGAAAAGAAGCTGTTTCTTACTTGTTGTATACAATAAAATGTATATTCATTATTTTAGTCTTATAACTTAAATATTTGTCTAGCATGTTTTTCATAATTACTACATTTGGTTTCACTCACCCTTGCCTCATACTGCTCTGTGAGTTAAATGTCTTTCTATATGGTTTTAATTAGTGCATACAGTATCAAAAATTGTCTGCCTTGTATTCTCTGTAAATATTTTTTCTGTATGTATTTAGTATTATAATCCTTTCTTTTACCATGTGATTTTTTATGAGATAAGTTTTGTTTATCTCTGGAGATCTTTCCCCAGGCCTCTGCTGAAAATGGGCTCATACCGACTTGGTCCTTCCCAGAAAACAAATGTCAGTCAGATGATAAATAAAATATTGATTTATAGTACTTATTTATTGGTTGTCATTACATCAGAAGTAACAATCCTAGACATATTTCACTGGGAAAATATGTATATTGATTCAGTTGTACAATGTCAAGCTCACAGTGCCATGCTTTACAGTAGATAAATAGTGGGGCAAATGCAGTGTTTTCTGCAATAAAATCCCGAAGGGTAGAAGAACAGTCTTAGGTATATTTTGTAGCCATTTTGTTACCATCTGAAACATCCATAATGAAATTCAAAAAGGCAACTAAGATACAGTCATTTATACACAAGTTCCAGAGGCAGGTGTCCCTAGACAGATTTCTGCCAAAATGTGATATTTTTTCATTATTCCCAGTTTTCATTGTAAGTATTGTACTGAACTTCAGCTTAGCATGTAGAATAAACTAATTTATTTTGCCTTTGTTTACATAGGCTCATAGGTTGGTACTGGGCTATCAGCCCTAGGGCCTATGCAAGCCTAGCCATAAAAATTCCCTGGATATTTCTTCTCTGGACCCCTGTCTAGCAGGGCGACTGACATGATCCCCAGGGTGAATTTCCTATCTCCCATCCAATCATCAAGGTTCCTTTTGAAGAGGGCCAATGAGGCGCTCTGCTTGACATGTATGGGCAAGTCTATTCCAGAGTATGGGGAGTCTCTGGGTCAGGAACCTATCCCTCCAGCATATTTTGTTCATTGTGATGACAAGGTTTAGATCCCTGGAGCATGTGGCTCTGAGGGATTGGGATTTCTTTAAGTGGAGCATGTCAAGCAGCTCAGGGTTTGACATGGCCTTGTATGTTAAGCAGAGATCGCCTCTGAGTAGACGATATGCCACAGAGTATTGCTGGAGCTTTTTTAGACGATCAGCATATGGCATCTGCTTTAGGCCTGTGATTCTTTTAGTGAGGTAATTCTGTGGCCTTTCCAGCTGTTGCAGATGTCTTGTGAGGTACATACCAAATGGGGCATTATACTCTATAATGGGTCTAATGAGGGATGAGTACAGTGGAACAATGACCTCCTTTTTTCTGGATGAAAAGCTCTTAGTGATGAGATGTGCCACATAGAAGGATTTCCTGACTGTTGTGGCGATGTAGTTATCGAAAGTGAAACCACTGTCCACCTGTGTCCCTAAGTCTCTCATCACACTTTCAATGTTTAGTGTCCTGCCACCTATGTGGTAATTCATGGGTAGATGTTTTTTTCCAAAGGCGATAACTATACATTTCTTGGCACTAAGCTTGAGCCCATGGCTCTGGCACCAGGCATCTGTTTCTGTACAGCCCTTTTGTAGAATATCCACATCATTTGAGGATTCAATAATGGCTCCCAGTTTGCAGTCATTTGCGAACTTTGTTAGCCAGAGTCCCTTAGTGTTGGCCTGTACTTCAGAGAAGTAGATGCCAAACAAGAGTGGTCCCAGGACTGAACCCTGAGGTACTCCACTTGTCACTTGTATGGAGCTGGATTTGGAGTCGGCTACTTTTACAGTCTGGGTTCTGTCAGTAAGCCAGTTGGCAACCCATCGAGTGACACAGGGATTTATGCCCAGCTTAGTAAGTTTATCTATGATTCCAGAGTGGGGGATGGTGTTGAATGCCTTGGCGAGGTCTAGATAGCCTGTGTGGACTGCTTTACCCTCGTCCACAGCTCTGGAGACTGATTCAAAGAAGTCAATCAAATTCAGGAGACAAGATCAGCCCTTCACAAACCCAAACTGGGTGGGGTCCAGTGTTTGAAGGTTGCCAATGTCTTTGTTTATAAGTTCCATGATAATGCATTCCATGCCCTTGCAGATCAGGCTTGTCAGACTGATGGGACTGTAGTTCCCAGGATCCAAGGCGGATCCCCCCTTGTGGAGTGGGATAACTGTAGCTGTGCGCCACTCAGTGGGCACGAAGCCTGAGGTGAGGCTATGATTAAACATGACACTTAGGTGGGGTGCCAGTTCATTTTGTAGTTCATGTAGTACACAGCCTGGGATGTCATCTGGTCCCATAGATGCTGTATTCTTAGCTTTGGAGAGTGCGGTTTCTACCTGTGTGGCCGTGATTACCAGAATTTGGCAATCTTTTGGTATTGAGATGGGCCCTTTAGGGGGTGACAGGGGGTGAAGATGGCACTAAATCGATCTGCCAGGGTATTGGCAATATCTTTGGGATCAGTATATGTTGTAGCTCAGAGCAGATCTGAGCATTGCCATTTAGATTCTTGACATAACTATAGAATGCCTTGTGGTTGTCTTTGGAATCTTTGGCAATTTTATTTTTGTAACTAGCTTTTGAGGATTTTATGAAGGATCTCAGCTTCTTACTGAGGCTGTTGAGGGAGTTTTTTGCATCCTGGGATTTTCCTTTTTTCTGTAACAGTTTTTTCCTTCTGTTGTATAGTTTGTTTATAGCAGGGGACCACCAGTTTGGCTTCCTTTTTTTGGAGAAGAGCATCTTGGTTCTATTTGGGATGGCACGATTCATGCACGAGTGGATGTGCTCGTACAGTGCCTTAGTGTAGGATTCTGCAGTCGAACTTTCAGATCCCGTCTGCATGGGTGTCATGAAGTTTGTCACATCTGACTTCAGTAGCATGAAGTTGGCTTTGGAGAAGTTTTTTAAGGAGGTTTCATTACTGAGGGGTGGGGGTGGGATGTGGATGTCAAGGGTGATTTGCTTATGGTCAGACCTGACCAATGAGGGGGTGACCACTGGTATGGAGCATCTATATCCCATGTTGGTAATGACCAGGTCTAGGATATTGGAGCCCCTGGTGGGACAATGGATTAGTTGATCAAGGGCGTTGGAATTTATGAATTCCAAGAACCGTTGGGAAAAGGAGTTGGTACCCGAGCAGTTTTCCCAGTTAATGGCAGGGTAGTTGAAATCACCCAGTATTAGGGTGTTTGGTTGCATCTTAACATTTTCCAGTATGTTTAGAAAGGTGTAGTGAGAATCTTGGGGCATGGTGGGGGATCTGTACAAGCTACAATTTGGATTGCAGTCTTACCTAGTGTTAGTTGCACCTGGAGAATTTCAGATGCATTGTGTTGGGCAACTAGCCTGGAGTTGTGAATATCCTTAATGAATATGGACACTCCTCCACCTTTAGTGTTTCGGTGTTGGTTTTGTGGCCGAAATGTGTGGTAGGAGTTGTAGCCTGGTATTGCAGGGGTGCTTTCTGGAGCCTTGAACCAGGTCTCAGTTACTGCACAGATATCGATGTTCTCCATTTTTAGGAGTGCCTCGAGAGAGTGCATTTTGAGGTTTACACTTCTAGCATTGAGTAGCATTACCTACAGATTTTGCATGCTTGTATCTGTTACGGTGGTGGTTTTATCCTTTGAACCTTGCCTAAAAAGGCACTATAGGGGTTGCAAGAGCTTCAGCCAGTAACCCGAATCCCAGGGGTGACAGGTGCAGACCATCTCTGGCAAAGCATCGTGGTTTGTCAATCATGTCTTCCCAGATAAACAAATACTGGATCTCCTTTGAATGACACCAGAAGCTTAGCCAATTGTTGAAGTCAATCATTTTATCCTTATACTGTGGTATAATTCTGGGCGAAGGCAGGATGCTACTCAGGGCTAGGGTCATACGTGCCTGGGCCACATGATCCAAGAGCTCTTCCATCTCTCTTTTCATGTAGTCCAGGGAGGTATGTCTCAAGTCATTCACTCCAGCATGGACAATGACAGAGTCATATTTGTACTTCCATCCAGCTGGGTTTAGCTAACCCCCTTTCCATGGTTACAAAAAATTGTAATAGTTACACATAGAATGACAGTGCTGAAAAAGTATACAGGAATTTATAGAGTACATGATATTTTAAACAGTTTGCATAAACTTGCACAGTAGTGGAATATTTAAGCAGTGCCCATATACTTACAAAGCATATCACTATATACATCTAAATCATATATATATATATATATATATATATATATATATATATATATATATACATATATATATACAGAGAGAGAGAGATATGCATATAGTGATATGTATATATATCATCATATATCTTACTTACAAAATGAGCTTATTAGTGCAAGTCCATTGTAGTGTAGAATCTTTTCCATTTGGTGGTCTGGCAGGGAAAGAAAAAAATAGCAAAGAGAATAGAGGCAAGGAACCAGAAAGTGGAGTAAGGGAACTCTGTGTACTAAAGATATATAGTGCCCTGTTGTTGATGAGATTATAATTGTAGAATCTTGGCAAGTATGCATGGGTTGGAGGATAGGAAGTAAATGACATGTATTAAAAAGGATAGTAACAAAAGTGTAGCCAGAAATGAGGGTGATAAGGAGTGGATGTGAAAGAAATAGCAGTAGGGGGTGAAGGTAGAAAAACACTGAATAGGAAGAATGCATGGGAATAAAGATAAGATGAGATGTGGTACTAGCAGAGTTATGGGAGTAGGTGGGAGAAGTGAGTGGAGCTTAGGATGAGCTATGCAAGAGTGAAAGTGACACTGGGAGAGAGTGAGAAGTGGAGAGCATCTAGGATGGGAGTAGGTTGGAGAAGTTCCAAGTTATGTACACAGTTAGAAAATTGGTGAGATCAGTTTCTAGCAAAATGTATATGGAAGTTACAGAGCTAGTGTTTGGGAATGGAGGCACAAAGCCATTTGTCTATCAGATGACGTATTAATTGTTTTGAAAGAGTTTAGCTCTTGGATTGATATCAGTATAAAGTAATGTGAAACTAGACTTTGGCAATATTAGTCGAATACAGGGAGTCTCCTACACTACTACATGGTTTGGTGATAGTGAGATGTGCTTTATCTCTAAAATGTAAAGCCCTGTTTGGGGGAGTATGGTTGAATGACATTTTTTTAGTAATGGACAGGTTTGTGGTGATGTCAGTGTACTGTTGTGAGTTGGATGTGTGTTAAGTAGCGTTGGAGTTCTAACCAGTTAAACTGTTTGAAAGCCAGACAGTAATGTCATCTGAAGTGTAGGCTGGTGGCAAATTTTACTATTTTATTTTAACATCGCTCAGTCCATTTATAAGTGTGACTTGAAAGTTAGTAAAAATGGTTGTGGCACATATTTATTTATTTATTTGTTTGTTTTCTTGGGTAATACGTGGAAATCTACATTTAGCTGCTCATCTGTGATGACACCTACTAGTTTTGTCTGGGTTTCTTTTTTGATCCTGGTTTTGTTGGCAGAGGTTAAGGTGAAATACAAATGTTGTGTAGACTTGTTTAGGAGTAAAGGGTATTAGATTTTTGGGGGATTTAGTAGGAGTTGTGAGTTAAACATGACTAGAACAAGAAGAAGGATTCTTATGTGAGATCTTGTTGTTTTGCCATAGTTTTAGCAGATCAAACCAATGTAGAATCATCTGCACAGTGGCCTACAGTGGCATATTTAGCAGCTGTATGGAAGTCATTAATGAAGAGATTAAAAAGTACAGGACCTGAAGTTATCATTTTGGAATTCCTATGCTTATGGGGAAGAAAGATGGTTCAGAATACTTACTGAGTTGTCATTATATCATAAGTAAAATGCCACAGTTTGAAGCAACGAAAGCAATGGAATCCAATTCAGTGTTGTGCTGCAATGAAATCCTTAATGGTGCAATTGCAACCATATAAATCTCTTGAAGCTAAATTCACTGTTGTTAGTACCTTATAGTTTCATAAAGAAAGCACAAAAGGGGACTGAGCCATGTCCTTTTATGCAAAGGTGCCAGATGTATTGATTCACAACCTTTCACTACCACAGTCTGATAGTTTGCATTATTCTTGATATCAGCTGTAGGTACTGTGTTGAACTTCTGCTTAGTACGCAGACTGCAATGGTGGCTGAGAGCACTTCTTCACTAACCTCTTATTACATTAGAATCAAAAGCCTCAATAGGGACATTTTTTTCATTAGAATTAAGATTGCTCCATCCCCCTATTTAAACTCGTGTGTATTTTAGGATGACAAAGTTGTGTATGCATCATAACTTAAATCAGCAGCAACGTTGATTTTATAATTAAACTCATGAAATATTATTCTGAGAAATCAATGTAATACTCCTTACAATTAAAGAGAAATATATACTGTTAGGTATCACCAGTGTTCTTGTACAACTAACTGGGTGCTCCTTTTTTTGCCATTCAAGTCCTAATAGACATGCACATTTTGAAAATTTACAGGCAAACAAACTTGTACACATCCAAGTCATATCATTAGCATATTCTTATTTGTTAAAAAATATATATATATATTTTTTATTACTAAACTATTTTTTTTTACTATTACTGAACATCAATCTGCCTCTTTTATTGTACTGCACTTGTATATGGAATTAGCCTGTATACCTCCCTTTTTTTTTCTACATTAAGTAATGTACCTACTTTCCATTTGGAATTTTACATTGTATTGAATGCATTTCATATTGTATTGACTTCTGTCCTCTTTGTATTATTTCTGTATTATCCAAATTTGTACTTGTATACACATCTGAAGTTATTTTATATTGTCTTGCAATTTTATTATCATGTGTGTCAAGGAGCTTATCTCCCCGGGCCTCTACTGAAAATGGACATATATCCAGTTAGACTAGCCAGGTCAACAAATGTAAAATAAAAAAATAATTAAAAAATGAGCGCAAGTGATAATATTTTGTTCTTAGCAAAAATAATATTTTGTGCTATTTCATATTCTGCACCAAAATATGCATATTTTACTTGTTCTGACAGGCATGCACATATCTGAGATTCTGTTGTCTGCTTTTCCTAAATGGTGTTAGGTTGTCCCATACACAATAAAAGTAAGATAATCCAAAGTGTCATGCCCTGAAAATGTCATAATATTTGGCAGCTTCTTCAAGATATTCTTATCATTTGAAGTCGGTGCAAATTCAGAGCAGAATGGAATTTTGAAATTCACAACCTGTAATATACCAGTCAGCAAAAAATGAACAGATAACACTGCTGCGGTTTCATGCTTATAAATATATTTTTTTGCATAACAGCAATTGTTTTATTCTTTTATATGTTCAGGCAAAAAAGTCTTCATTAAAGTTCAAAGTCCAACTACTCCTTTGCTTATAAAGGTAGCATTCTAATCCATGGGTGTTTTTGTAGATATCTATACCAAAATATTCCTAAAAGATATATGAGAAAATGCTGAGACATTTATATGCAAACATCAGAAACAATCTAGACAGACATTAGTTTGGAGACAGTCATTTGGAAAATAGTAGTCAGTTACGGGGTAAATATCTCTGTACTTGAGGCTCCTGACATAGAAAGCAGCAGCTGAAAGCAGACAGACAGTGAGCCATAACTCGATGGAACAGCTGATTTGAGAAGAAGCAAAAAATGAAGTCTTTTGATCTTCTGCATTGTTTGCTCTCTACATGTAGTACATACAAGCTAACACAGAATCAATAAATTATATGTGATTAATAATTTAACAGTAAGGGATATGACAGGAATACACTAAATGGTTGAGTGGCAAAAATGACGGTGTCCCTAGCATGATGTATGAGTGGCAAGAGGACGTAACCTTCACCAAAGGTTACAGTGGCAAGTGGACACCTTCTTCACCAAAGGTGACAGACTGCAGTGGCATAATTTCATACAAAACAGGGTGTCAAATTAGACTCAAACAGTTTACACACCTCTTCCCATCCAGTATTCAAAGTAAAACCTTGGAAAGATCCAAAATGGAGCTTAACTGAAATTACAGAGGACCCTGCAACTGTTAAATATAGAACAATATGGATCTGTTAAGGGCAAATATTGACTTTTGAACCTTGTGGAATTCTTTGAAGGGTCATTAACAGTAACTGATGAAGATCTGACAGAGCATACTACTTTATCTTGACCTTGCAAAGTCATTTGACACTATCTCGCATAAGGAACATTTGACTAATTAATACTATTAAATATGAATTCATATCCAATGTAATAGGTAAAACATGACACAGCAAGTTCAGGAGGTGGACAGTTACCTGTCTATCCAATTAGAAGTTACCAGTGGTGTCACACAGAACTTTTATGTTATGCAACTTTTTTTTTTTTTGGGGGGGGGCTAGTCTTTTCAGATATTAAAAGTGGAAAATGGGCTATGGATAACCAAATATGGCAATGACTGAAAACTAAACATAACTAATTCAATAAAAGAAGCTCAAGTCCTCCATGATGGTTTACAAGACAGTAATGAAATAATTTAAAGTCAGTAAATTTAGGAATATGAGATTTTACAAAAAGGAAATAAGTTATGATTACAAAATAAATGGCCAACTCAAAAAAACAGCATCATCTTTAAAGATCTAGGGTCAACCACAGACAAAAATGTTAACTGTTAGTGTACATCTAATCACAGTCAAGAAAGTATATTTCGTGGACCATCTAATGCTAAAAGTGGATCACCACTCACTCCAAGGAGACCACTGTACCATTTATAGCTCACTAATCACAGCCATTATTGAATATACATATATGTTTTCTTGTGTTAGAGCAAGCCATCTGAAATTAATTAAAAAGGTACAAGGACCTCTTTAGAAAAAAATATACAGTTAGAAATCTGAGCTATTCACAAAGGTTGCTGGAACTATCATTGTACTCTGTTTTTTTATATATTATTTACAGGTAACTGCTGCCTGGCTTAACTAATCCAGTTCTATTTGGAAATCTTTGTTTGGAACACATTGCTTAGGAAGCTGATGTTTGAGCAGAAAATCTAGTACTGAAAATAAACATCAGTAAAACAAAAAGTGACTGGGATAAAAGTCTCAGTCACCATTGTGGTGCTAACCCTCTTATTAATAATGCAACAACATAAACTGCACATATTTGGACATAGAATATTGGAGCACAATACACACCTAAAATGTGGTGACAGTAGCAGTGGTATAGAGAGATTAGCAATCAGCAGCTAGGGACAGAGAATGGATCTCTAAATAGTATTGGGGTGATCAACAGCAACTTGCATACAATGGGGCTGCCAATATAGGTGAGTGAAAAAGAAGACTAATCACAGAAGGGACACAGGTTCATACACCCCTTGCCTCCCTGTTGTACTGATGACAGATCGTGGTTGCTGGAGTAACCGTGTTGGGTGACAGCACAGACAGGGGTGATGCATCAAAGGAAGCAGTCTCTGTTATAGGGGTTTAGCTGACATGCACAAAAACGGGACTGTAGGAGAAATGCACCAGCTAAATGGACCAGGTTCCACATTTGTACACATAGGACATACAGGTCTGTTATGATGGATCACAGACTGTATAAATGGTATAGTCTGTTTCTTCACTATCCCAATATTATGGAATACATTTCTCTATACTATCAAAAGAACTTCGTCATTAACTTCCCACAAAAGTAACAAATATCAGCATGTGGTTACAGCAGTTAAGCTTCTTAATGCCCAGAATGTCAAACTATAACAAATGGACCTATGAGAGATAATACTATGGAAGTACCAGGAATGGATATAAGAGTGAAGGGAGTTTACAGAGGGGGCTTCTATACGAGTTAACAATTAACGAATATACAACAACCTTTTTCCTTGGACAAAGTTAAAGTAGAGTTTTCCTGAAGAAAGGATTAAAATATCTGTTTTAGCAACTTTGTACTACATTTTCAAAGCAAGTGACAATGAAGTAATTTTGAACAAATAAAGATGACAATAAAGAAATTTAAAGAGTGAATACTTGAACAGGTATAAGCAAAAACGATAGACCACTTCAGCCAAGGAGTCCTTAGTTAAAATAAATGAAAATAAAGAGCAAACAAACTTCGGACTCACCACGACTTTTATAAATAAAATGAAGATAAAATTTTTATTGAAGGTAAGCGCTTTCGCGTATCGCCTGATACGCTTCCTCAGACCATAAACATTGTACTAAAACACTGTACTTATATACTCTCAACTTTCCATCAAATCAATGTAACACTTTAACATGATTAAGCAATTATTAGATTAAATGAGCAATTAGATATCTAATTTAAAGAGATATTCAAGTCTTTTACTAAAAAAATATAATCTAAACAAACTCAATTCCCAATATTCACCAATCAAATTCAAATAGCCAATATAAGATACTTATGTATACTAATCCATTTTAAAATCATGAGAATTCATATACATTCAAGTTAAAAACTCATATGAATGTTAATTAAGACATCAAATATATAAATAGATATATGTAAATAAATAAATAAGTATATTGCATATTAAAATATAGATACTTATGAAATAAAACAAATAAATCCAATAGAATAAGCGAATACATAAAAAATGAAAATATGTTTATATTTGTATTTACATAAATCATTTATACTATCGACTACTCATCTTCGAATATTAAGATATGGCCTAATTGAAACATATAAGTTGAGACCTGGAGGATGATGCCCCTTCAGTCTAAATACACATATTTTCATTTTTTATGTATTCGCTTATGCTTTTTATATAAGAAGTTAAAACAAGGATAATTTATATTTTACATATTTTATATATTATATTTCATACTGGACTTCTTTCCCCGCATCTCACCACCCTCCCCCCTCCCCCTCCCTCCCCTCTTTCCCACACACCCCCTGTCTTTCCCTTTCCCCTCCACACCCCTTCCTTTTTCTCTTTTCTTTTCCTTTTTCTTTTCTTTCACCCCCTTTGTCACCTCTTTTTCACCCCCTCACCCCCTTTTTCCCTCCTTTTCCCCCTTCTTTCCCCTTTATTTAGAGGCTCCATCCATTCAGTGCATCTATCATGTTTAGCCTAGTATGGTCCATTATTAGATAGCTTAGATAGCATGGATCAGTTTTGCATTACTTTATAACAGCATTTTGAGCTTGATGCATTTAAACATGATTCTATTGGATTTATTTGTTTTATTTCATAAGTATCTATATTTTAATATGCAATATACTTATTTATTTATTTACATATATCTATTTATATATTTGATGTCTTAATTAACATTCATATGAGTTTTTAACTTGAATGTATATGAATTCTCATGATTTTAAAATGGATTAGTATACATAAGTATCTTATATTGGCTATTTGAATTTGATTGGTGAATATTGGGAATTGAGTTTGTTTAGATTATATTTTTTTAGTAAAAGACTTGAATATCTCTTTAAATTAGATATCTAATTGCTCATTTAATATAATAATTGCTTAATCATGTTAAAGTGTTACATTGATTTGATGGAAAGTTGAGAGTATATAAGTACAGTGTTTTAGTACAATGTTTATGGTCTGAGGAAGCGTATCAGGCGATATGCGAAAGCGCTTACCTTCAATAAAAATTTTATCTTCATTTTATTTATAAAAGTCGTGGTGAGTCCGAAGTTTGTTTGCTCTTTACTTGAATAGGTATCTGAACTGTGAGGCTAAACACATATACTTTAAGTGGCTGAAATAGCAAAGTTTCTATTAAACCAGTATTAACTCATTCAGATCTGCAATGTGTGTTATGTTTTTTTTCCAGAAACAGCACCTACAGTACACTAGTCCAACAAGAAGCGAGTCACTACTGTACCTGCTACACCCATATGTGATTCACTGTTATACTTTCTGTGGCTGTTGTATGAGTTATGGATGCATAATCATGATCACTAAATTCCACTACTGTGTATCAATTACTATTTAAAAAAATATGGGTCTATATTATAATGGCGAAACTCCCTTTAACCGAACACGAAAACACTGACACGTATTGCGTGAAACGCGAATATGCCGAACGTACTAAACCGTGAAATACAAAAAGTCGAATCCCCATAGTCGGCCAACTCCACCTCCCACTACATACTGCCTACTCAAACAAACTAAATAAACCACATACATACACTAACCAAAACCCTACTTCTGACCCTAAAGTAAAGCACCAAAACCCTACGTCTAACCCTACACTAAACCTTACATGTATTACTATCTATGCACTTACCTTAACCCGCACCCTAACCCTAAAGTCCGTAACTATCGCACACTTACCCTACAGCAATATACCAAAACAAAACAATTAATTCACACACATACATTTAACAAAACCCTAATTCTAACATTACACTAAACCTTACATATGCTACCTATCTATGCACTTACCTTAACCCGCACCCTAAACCTAAGGTCCATAACTATCGCACACTTACCTTATGGAGCTGTACCATAGACCGGTCAACCATGACACTTCGACTTTTTGGTTTTCATGGTTTAGTACGTTTGACATAATCGTGTTTTGCGCAATACGTGTCGGTGTTTTCACGTTTGCTTAAAAGGATTTTCGGTATTATAATATAGGCCCAAAAAATACTGTGCTCTTCATAGAATTTTATGAAGAAAAAAGTAGAAATCCTACCAGTAAACTACTGCCTCACCTTTGATGACCTACCACTGCTTTGTGTTCTTATGCTGTACCAAGAAACAAGATTTCTCATTTTGGCAGAACATTTGCTTCTTTCTTATTTACATCAATGACAGGTTAAAAAAACGTTAGAAACATTTCTGGAATTTTGCAGTGGTTTCATTTCTTTTCTTCTCTTCTTTGCACAGCTCCTTGGAATTTCTCCACATCCCTCTGTGAGCTGCAGAAACATCTGACATTGCACTATCACAAAGGCCAAATAGGCGATGAGGCACCTGTGAAACTGTGTAAGGAAAAGACAAAATCCTTCTAGAGAAAGTACAGTTGTGTAAAACCTTACCATAACAGTAGCTGTTCTTCTCTTCACTGTTGCAGTATTCATAACTCACGGGACCTTCGGTTAAGGATAGCCCAACGTCCAGCCAGTATACCAATGCCTTTAGTGCTTGTAGGCATCATACTTCGAACATACGCAAGGCATAGTGCATAAAGGTGACATATGAACACACACACACACACATTCAGAACTGAAAAAGGCCCATGAAGAACAGAATGCCCCTAGGGACAAGGAAAAATGTGCATCAGAAGGAGTATTAATTATTGATTGCTTCTATATGACTCTGTATAACAAACTTAAAATATAACTCTAACTCAAACCATTGCAGTGGTTTTATAATGCCTGTTTTGTTACACCTCTCATTATATCTTGTTCTGCAATGTCAGCAGTTATATTGGAATGATATCAAACTGTACTGGTACAATTTTCAACCCTTAACATATCTGTCTGACATGTTACTTATTAGATCATCATCTAACTGAATGATACTATCATTTTACTCTTACAATAAAAATAGTGTGAGCTAAAATTTCTCTGGAAATAGACAAATCTAACATAATTCCACCTTAGAGTTGTCTTAAAAAATCTGCCTATTTATTATCACTCGTATAACTATTATTTATGGAATGAAAATTGCAACATATTTAAGTGATAAGTCCATCAGCATATAAAAGCTTACTATTGACACTGTAAATCATCTTCAAGTATTGATTATTGTAACTTGATCTACTCTAACTAATCTTTATTTATCTGTTAAACTTAATAGAAATACTAATATAGTTAATGGAGAACTTATTTTGATGAACCATCTTATACATATACACCGTCAAGCTATTAATTATTTACTTTTAATAAGATTCATATAGTAAAGTGAATGTAGCCTTATTAATTAAAAAACATTTTACCAGTAAATCTAAATATACTCATTATAGTTAAAATTATATGCTACATTCAATTTATTGTTTGTTCTCTCGAATTATTTAACTTACAGAATTTTCATAGGAAACATAACCTGGAGCCTCAATCTAGGCAATTTGTTTCTTTGGAACAATGGTTAATCTGACTGGATATTTTTATTCTGTCAGATTAGGAATGTTATACATTCCATGTCATTTAATGGTTTTACTAAGGTTCAATAACTTTTTTAAACATAAATTTTGTTTTTGTACACCTCAATTTAATTTAAAATTGTATCTATTAGTGGGAATTAGCAATTTATCATTAGAATTTAACTTTACTAAGAAGGAAATAAAAGAATTAAATAATACATCTATTCATTATCTTATCATTTTCTATATTTAATATTTGAATAAATAAAATGGATCTGACTTTTCTTTCTTTGAACATAAATGGTCTAAATAATCCAAAGAAAAGATTAAATGTATTAAAGTACTTGAAGTTAAATAAAGCACAAGTAGTCTTTTTACAAGAAACTCACTTTAAAACAAATTATAGTTTTATCTGGAACCCTAATGAATACTTAAAGTTATCTAATTCTTCTTATAATAAAAAACTAGAGGAGTTTTAACACTGTGGAAGAAAAATATTACTTCTCCTCAGGTTGTCTATAATTACGGAGACAAAGAGGGTCTTTTATCAGTTATAATAATACAATTTAATAATAGAATTTGGACATTAGTTAATGTTTATTGGTTTCCTGGAATTGGAATAAAAACTATAAAGAAACACTTAGAACTTAGTATTGCACATGTTAAAGGTAGTCTGATTCTAGGGGGAGACTTTAACTGCTTATTTAATAATTTAAAACTTCTAGTAAAAGACCCTTTCATATCACCAATATAGGAAAATATTTTAAAAAGTGGACAGATGACTTTCAGTTATATGATTCATTTCATTTTAAAAATAATTGCTCATTAGAATTTTCTCACACAGATTTTAGACACAAGACACAGACTAGAATTGATAAACTTTTTGTATCCCAGGATTTAAAAACAAAATTATTACACTTTGCAATAATCCCAAGCCCTTTATCTGATCATAATGCCTCATTTTTATCATACAAACAGATTTTAAGAAGTTATCCTTTTCTAAAAGGATCCTAGCCTATATAACAAAACTAAAACAATTTAAGCCCTGGCTAGACACAGAAATAAAATTCTTCCTAGATATAAACTTAAATAGTGAGGTAAATGTAGTAATCCTATGGGACTCCTTGAAAGCCTATTTATATGGTAAAACTATTACTTGGTTTAATAACAAAGCAAAGGAATGGGAGTCTGAACTAACTAACATACAAAAACAAATTACATTAGTTAATAATCATAATACACGATCTTCCTCCAATAAGAATAAGGAAATTGAATCCTTAAATAAAAAGTATAATGACATCTTAACCCACAAAACTAATGTAGCCCTAGAAAAACTAAGATTAAATTCTTATTCTGTATCCCCAAGACATATGCGTAATCTTACAATAAGAGTTAAAAGAAATTCTATTGAAAATAACATTGTGAGTGTGATACATGAAGGGAGAAATAATAAAAAAGTCTCTGACATAAGCGATATTCTTGATGTCTTTAAATATCATTTCTCGGAACAAAATAAAAACAAAGATTCTCAACAAAATATCTCAGACCATGGCCTAGATTTTTCTAAATTGAAAAAACTTACCAGAAAAATTAATTAATGAAATTCAAAAACAAATTGCCTTAAGGAAATTAATGAAAAAATTAAAGAAAGTAAAAACAATAAATCACCAGGCACAGATGGCATTATTAATGAAATATACAAGCTTCTACCACCTTCGGCTTTATCAGTCCTACATAGAGCTTTGAATGAATCGTATTTATAAGGTATAATTCCACCCTCATGGAGATACTCATTAATTACTCCCATACTAAAAGAAAATAAAGATTCTCATTACTGCAGCTCATATAGACCAATTTCTTTGATTAATAATGATTATAAAATGTTAATGTCCATCTTAGTCAATAGATTTAAAAAATCACTAACACACCTAATCACTGAAGATCAAACAGGCTTTATTTATAATAGACATATCCAAGATAATATTCAAAGAATTCTTACCATCATAGATATTTTAAACAGAGATAATCAAGAAGCACTTAAAATTTCCCTTGATATTGAAAAAGCTTTTGATTCTTTAAATTGGAATTTTCTTTTCAAAATTCTTGAATTGTATAAGTTCCCTATTTAATTTATTTCTTTCATAAAAATATTTATAATAACTTAACCTATGTAAAATTAGGACCATTTATGTCAGAATCAATTAAAATTACTAAAGGAACCATGCAGGGTTGTCTGATGTCTCCAATTCTTTTTGCACTAGCAATAGAACCCCTTTCTCTGGCAATTCAATATAATTCCAAAATAAAGGGATTAAATATATATAATCAATTTGATTCTAAGATAATGTTATTTGTTGATGATATACTAGCCAGAAAAAATGTAAAGTCACAAAAAACAATAGCAGCAGAAGCTCAACAAACCTAGAATCTTCAGACCACCCGAGCCAAAAAAAGTTTAAGTGAAGGTTCCTGTAGGTTCTTTTTAGTGATAAAGACTTCAATAGTAGTAAATCCAAGAAAGGCGTATTAAGTCAAAAAAACTTTCTTTAGTCACAAACAAAATAAAAGACAAGCGCTTTCGCCCGGTGATACCAGGCTTTTTCAAGTACAACCACTGAACTAAAGATTCAGCTTAAGTAGCTTGCCAATAAAAGCAAATTAGTCAATTATTAAATTAAATTAATCAAATGATGTTAAACGAAGTTTTCACAATATAATTAGTATACACTCAAAGTGGAATGAAACTCAGCAGCATCAACGATAAAAAATATTGTAGGTTTAAACTGTAAAAGTTTAAATTAAAAAAAACATCTGAATCATGTTGTTATATGGTGAATGTTGCCACAAAAAATTTTGTTTAGTTACCAAATGTCAACAATAAATACAAATTAAGAAAGTTTGAAAAAACTTTGCATTAATCCTGTGACCAGCAATTTCATAGTGCATACATCTTATATTACGAGATATTGTCATAATGAATTAAAAATAATTAAAATCAGTAAGTAATCTAATCTTTAATATGAAACCTGTTATTCTTGACAATAACATGCTTTGTAAAAAATGTATACTTGAACTGTTTAAAAACCTATGAATAGGTTTTTAAACAGTTCAAGTATACATTTTTTACAAGTTTGAAATACTAGGCGGAGGGACAACTTTACATAAAAAATATATTAAAAAAAAATAATACAGTATGTCACGCCCCTGCACTGGCCCAGTAATCAAGGAGCCTCAATCCTCACCACTAACACCAGTGAGGGATGTGTGCATTGGGAGGATGATAAGTACACACACAGTAAAGTACAACTTCCCTTAAGAGCACACAGAGATCACAGTCAGTCTGGGACTGGTTTCTCTCTTTCTCCAGATCCCCAATAAGACTCCCCACTGGCACAACTATAGGGTTAAGATCTCAGCTGAGTTGTCAAGCCAAACCCTCCAACACCCTCTCTATCCACCCAGTGCTTCATGTCCCTGCCCAAGTAGCTGACACACACACACACACACACACACTTTGAGATCTGATTTGTATACAAACACATAAACAATCCTGGGGAAGGTTGGCACAGATTCACAAGCTAAGCCCTCTTCTACCAAGACTATAATGCTTCTACTATCCAAATGGTAAGTGTGCCCAAGACTAAGGCTATTTAAGAGTGGCCCGTACAGTGTTACTAAATACATGCAAGTACTCTCAGAGCTTAAATATCTCTAAACAAAACCAGCCACAATTAAAATGTTTAAATATATTTAATAATAAATAATAAAAGAACAAGCCAATACTCAATAACTCTAAATACAGTGACAACAGAGTTCAGAATCACAGGCAATACCTTAAAATGACATTGGAGGACAGTCTCACATAAATACAGAAAACATCTAGACTGATCTTACTATTTTCCTATCTATCTCTAAGAGAGATACTGTGATCCAAGTCTCACTTACAGAGCAAGGCAACTGCTGGGTTAGCTAGATGACATCACTATTTTACATCTGCCTCTAGTTCCCAGGCTAAACAGATACCAACAGAATTTAACATGTCTCTCTGAAAAATACTTATCTCTTATAAGCTGATACTTATCTCTTAGAAGCTTGCCTGAAACTGGAAGTCATAAAACAATTAATACTTTTACATTTTAAACTTAGTAATTATTTCTGTCTTAAGACAATAGAAAGAAACTCTAATTGTAGCTATTCTGTCTAGCTGTGGTGAACACAATCGTAAAACCCTTTACCTATTTTCTCAGAGTTTGCAAGTTAACTCTGTACATCCCAATTTCTACTATGAAAACATACATTTGCACAGGCATATAGTCCATATACATTTCTGCTCTTTTCCAGCAGGGTGGACTGCGGTTACATTTTTAAAGTTCAGCACATAACATACAGATTACTTACATTTATAGACAAGCCTATGGATCACATTAATATTTACAATGACATAGAATTATTTACAAAATTCTAGCTAGCTGGGCTGGCAGCCTCACATTTCTCCCAGACCACGAGAACTCAAGCTAGTATTTCAAGTGACCCTTGAGAAATGTTGCTTGAGATGGTTGAGCCTATCTTTGAATACCTTACCCCATTCCCTGTCTTAACAGCCCATCTGCATTGGCACTGCTATAGCATATGCTTGCAATCCTAGGCACCACCTTAGCAACTTGGCATTTTGCTGGCTGGCTCAATGTAGCCATTTTAAGGGAATGTGGTCTGTAACTACAGTGAATTTCCTTCCATGCAGATAAAGCTGAAGTTTCTGCAGTGGCCACAGTATGGCTAGGCATTCCTTATCTACAGCTGGATAGCATTCCTCCCTTGGTTGGAGCCTATGACTGAGATAAACCACTGTGTCCTCTTCTCCTTCTGAAGAAATCTGGCTAGGTATAGCATCATCCCATGATTCAAAGCATCCACCTGCATAACAAATTATTTGCTGTAATCTGGACTGGCTAACACAGGGGATCCTCCCAAAGCTCCTTTAAGCTTCTGTAATGCCTGCTCACATGCTGGGGTCCACACTAGCTTATCTGGCCTGTTTTTCCTTGTCAGGTCTGTGAGGAAAAAGCTATGATACTATAATTGGGGACAAACTTTCTGTAGTACCCTGCTGTGCCTAAAAATGCCCTCACCTGCTTTTTGGTAAAAGGTGCAGGCCATGTCTGAATGGCTTCCAATTTAGCAGGTTCTGGCCTGATCTTACCACTCCCCACTCTATGTCCTAGGTAGGAGACCTCTGCCATACCCACCTCATATTTGCTGGGATTAATGGTCAACCCTGCCCTCTGTAGTCTGCCCAGCACTTTCCTGACATGCTGAAGGTGCTCTTGCCAGGAATGGCTGTAGATGGCAATATCGTCTAGATAAGCAAGGGGAAAATTTCCTGCTCCTGCTAGGATATGATCTACCAGTCACTGGGGCATTTTTTCGTCCCAAAGGGCATCTTTGTGAACTCATACAAGCCAAAAGGAGTCACAAAGGATGACTGCTCTCTAGCACTGGGAGTCAAGGGCACCCATCAGTAACCCTTGGTAAGATCAAAAGTGGTAAGATACTTAGCCTGCTCTAGGGCTTCATCTGTCCTAGGCATGGGGTAAGCAGCTGACTCTGTGTGACTATTTAATTTCCTGTAGTCCACACAGAACCTGATGCTGCCATCCTTCTTTGGTACCAGCACCACTGGGGAGGCCCAGGGACTGCTGGACTCCTGAATTACCCCTAGTTCGAACATTTCCTGTAGCTCCTCAGAGTCTGACTGACTCTCTCAGGCACCCTATAAGGGGCCTGCCTAACTGGCATTTGGGGTCCTGTATCCACATGCTGCTGCACCACGTGGGTGCACCCTAGTTTCCCAGTGAACCTGTCCCCAAGCTGCTGTAACACTGCTCAGATTTCTCAAACCTGGGTAGGAAATAGCTGCTGGGACATTGCTACCCCCTTCCATGAGGTGTCAGTCCGAGCCTCACTGAGGAGATCAGTCAACAGATCCCCTTCAGACTCTTCCTGCAATTCACTGCAAATACTCAGCACAAGGGCCTCCCTTATCATGGTAAGGTTTCATCATGTTAACATGGTACAATTTGTGCCCCTGCCTCCTGCCTAGCAGTTCTACCATGTAGGTAACATGACTGACCTTCCTTACCATTTTGTAGGGTCCCTCCCAAGCTGCCTACAGCTTGTACTGTCTTGACAGGAATGAGAACCATTACCTGCTGCCCTACAGCATACTCTCTAGCATTCCTGTCATACCAGACCTTTTTCTGCTGTTGGACTTCTGCCAGGTTCTCCTGGGCCAAGCCTATGAGTTCCCTCAGCCTTGTCCTGAGGTTTAGGACATATGCCACAACAGACTCCTGGTGGGATTCACACTCACCTTCCCACTCATTTTGAATTAAATCTAGAGGACCCCCTCACTGTATGCTCATACAACTCAAAGAGTGAAAAAAACTGTGGATTCCTGGAGCACCTATCTGTAAGCAAACAGCAGATGGGGCAAATATTTGTCCCAGTCCCTCTTAAACTGGTCTGCAAATGCCGGCAGCATCATCTTGAGTGTAGAGTTTAACCTCTCAACAAGACCATTAGTCTGGAGATGGTAGGGGTGGTCTTTAGGTTCTTTCACCTCACAGTACTTCCACAACAAGCCAGCAGGTCTGACATGAAATTGGCTCCGTTGTCAGTCAGTATTTCATTTGGGAAACCTATCCCACTGAAAATCTCTAACAAAGCATTTGCCACCTTTTCTACTTCAATGGAGGACACAGCCACTGCTTCAGGGTATCTGGTAGCATAATCTACTACCACTAGGATATACTTTTTCCCTGTGGAACTTGGGGGTACTCAGAGGCCCTACAATATCCATAGCTACCCTCTGAAATGGCTCCTCAATCACAGGCAAAGGCATCAATGGAGCTTTCACCTTGACTCCTGCCTTGCCTACCTTTGTTACATCTCTGGAAATCCCAGGCCAATAAAAGTTATGCATAATACATCTCTTTATACGTTTTATGCCATATAACCTGCAAAGGGAATATCATGGGCTATGGCCAGAAGAGTCAGATGATAGGCTCTGGGTACTACCAACTGCTGTATTCTTTCTCCCGCTAGCCCTCCCTCAGGGGTCCACCCTCTGTACAGTAACCGTTTGTCTCAGTATACACATTCCCCCTTCCCTTGAGAATCAGGTGCCTCACTAACTACCTCTCTCAGGCCTTGTAATGTAGGGTCTGAGAGATGAGCCTGTCTCAACTCTCTTTTTGTAACCCTTTCCAGCTCCCCTTCTACAGGAAGTCTGGTATTCTCTGACAGCAGTGCCTCAATGTCAGCCTGGGTACTACTACTCACCTCTGCCTTTGCAGTCACTCTGTCCAAGGGAACATCAGTACCCACAAGCAGCTGCTGCTCACCTTCAGTCTCACTGCTACAGGGTAGCTCTCTCCCTGAAGTAACCACCTCACCAGTCCTGGCTGTAAGTGTGCGGTCTGTCTGGGTCTCCCCCAGGCTACTAGACCCACATGCTTGTCTCCAAGCCTGACTGCGTGTAACTGCATGAAAACATGGTACTGCATTACCACAATAATTTCCTGTCAGGACATCTGCAGGGTGGTAGTTTGGTACCCTTGTTGTCTCAAGACAACCTACTGTTGGCATTTTGTCATTCCCACTTACTGGCTCTCCGTGAGTCTAGTGTTTGATTTCACTTGTTTCTCTTGTGCTCATGCTACTCTTCCATGCTGACCTGCCTTATACTGTCATTGTTTAACTGTAAAATTGCTGTGGACTGCTCTATCAGATTTAGCTTAAATATCTTAGAGGAGTGTACTGCCTGATACAGTCTCTATTTTGTGTGTCACATACTGCAACTATACCTGACTGTGTCCCTTATGTGAAACTCTCCTGCTTATACCATATGCAAACTGATGTTAGACATTGGATGCATACCTTGTAACTTAGCTACTGGTTTTGAGCTAGTGGCTTAGTGATGTTATTATCACTCGGCAATCTGAGACTGACCATTTGATGACTAAACTATATGAACCATAGCCCTTGGGCACCTTTACTGCTTTAGAATCCAAAAAGCTTGTAGTGCAAACCACCAAAGTGTACTCCGGAACCACCAATAAGCAACACTGCCCAGATAGACACCACGATAATCAAATCAAGTATTTAATCCACAAAACGCCAAACAGGTATATTCCAAATAACAAAACTTGTGAAAAAACGAATTACATGCAGAAGGTAGCACCCAGGAAACACATACAAATGTTGGTAGCAGTTAAGCGCTTTCAACCATAATCAGCTGGTCTTCCTCAGAACTGCATAGGGAAGCGTTCAGTCAGTTTAAATCAACTTTAAGGCGCCAAACAAGTGCATTTCCATTCTTAAAGATATATTTACATATATGTGTAGTGAACCATATAGTATTAGCTATATGGTTCACTACACATATATGTAAATATATCTTTAAGAATGGAAATGCACTTGTTTGGCGCCTTAAAGTTGATTTAAACTGACTGAACGCTTCCCTATGCAGTTCTGAGGAAGACCAGCTGATTATGGTTGAAAGCGCTTAACTGCTACCAACATTTGTATGTGTTTCCTGGGTGCTACCTTCTGCATGTAATTCGTTTTTTCACAAGTTTTGTTATTTGGAATATACCTGTTTGGCGTTTTGTGGATTAAATACTTGATTTGATTATCGTGGTGTCTATCTGGGCAGTGTCGCTTATTGGTGGTTCCGGAGTACACCTTTACTGCTTTCCTAACTCTAACTGCTTTCTCCCTTCCCTCTCTCCTATTTACTTTCTGCTATTTACAGCCTCTGTCGACTACTTAGAGCAACAAACTAATATTTGTGTTCTGACATCCTTATCAAATATCTGCAGTAATTTGTCTGTTGATAATATTGTGTTGCCTACTCATTATTTAGTCTGTTGTGCAAGTAACAGTTAGTATTTGTGTTCTGTTTTCTCCTCAGCCCTCTTATCTTACTTTGCTTTGTTCTTATCCCATTTTAGACAAGAACCAATCTGCACGAAGGTTCGTGCGCTGCTCCAAATAACCTGCAATATCCACCTGGAGTGCGAGCTTCCCTTCACAAGCAGACGGAATATAACAGTCAACTATCCCATTATTAAGTTTGTATGTATCTTGCCGTCTTTCTGTAAAGTAGTGATGCTGTCAGTCTGTATTGTTATAGCCAATTTGTAGTGGCAAGCGCACCATGCATAGACCCTACTCCATAGCTTTCCCCCCACCCCCAACTGGCTTATCATAGTCTCCCTTATACTATTTTCCTGGCAATTTCACAAATAGGTTGCATGTAAAAACTGACGTGAACAAACATTTTGAAAGAACCTGCAGAAATCATTATACTGGCAAACTCCTTCTCCTTCTAAGTGAACTGTAGTTCTATATTTTTGCCATTGTAGAACTCACTCAGTTTTGCTGATTATTTCTTGTGATACCAACATGAGAGTCGGAGCTCAACCTGTTAGCATGCAAATCCTGTAAGATAATCCAATCATCTTCTTTTGGCTGTTCCCATTAGGGGGTCGCCACAGCAGATCATCTGTTTCCATTTCTTACTGTCCTCTGCTTCTTGCTCTGCCACAACAACCACCTGTATGTCCTCTCTCACCACATCCATAAAACTTATCTTTGACCTTCCTCTTTTCCTGTTACCTGGTAGCTTCATCCTTAGCATCTTTTTCCCAATATACTAGCATCCCTCCTCACACATGTCCACACCAACATAATCTTGCCTCTCTGGCTTTGTCTCCAAACCTTCCAACCTGGGCTGACCCTCTAATATACTTATTCCTAATCCTGTCCACCCTTGTCACACCCAGTGCAAATCTTAACATTTTTAACTCTGCCACGTCCATCTCTAACTCCTGATTTTTTTGTCAATGCCACTGTCTCCAATCCATATAAAATAGATGTTCTCACTACCCTCTTGCAGACCTTCCGTTTCACTCTTACTGGTAGTCGTCTGTCACAAATCACTCCTGACACACTTCTCCACCCACTCCATCCTGCCTGTACTCTCTTCTTCACCTCTCTTCCCTACTCACCATTACTCTGAACTACTGATCCCAAGTATTTAAACTCATCCACCTTCACCACCTCTACTCCTTGCATCCTCACCATTCCTCTATCCTCCCTCTCATTCACACACATATATTCTGTCTTAGTCCTGCTGACCTTCATTCCTCTTCTCTCTAGAGCATATCTCCATCTCTCAGGGGTCTCCTCCACCTGTTCCCTGATCTCACTACAGATCACAATGTCATCTGCAAACATCATAGTCCACGGGGACTCCTGTCTGATCTCGTCTGTCAACCTGTCCATCACCAATGCAAATAAGAAAGGGTTCAGAGCTGATCCTTGATGTAATCCCACCTCCACCTTAAACGCATCCATCACTCCCACCACAGACCTCACTGCTGTCACACTACCCTCGTACATATCCTGTGCCACTCTTGCATACTTCTCTGACACTCCCAACTTCCTCATACAATACCACAACTCCTCTCTAGGCACCCTGTCATATGCTTTCTCTAAGTCTACAAAAACACAATGCAACTCCTTCTGACCTTCTCTGTACTTCTCCATCAACACTCTTAGAGCAAACATCGCATCTGTAGGGCTCTAAGATAATCCAATAGTGCAGATATTTCTCGGTACCTTTGCCCTCGCCTAGAAACTATCACATACTGGTACAACAACGGGACGCCATTTTTAAACTTTTTACTTTCAAGCCACTTCATCTACAGGCAACTCCAGTGCAATGTGCTCACCACGTGAGTCTAGTGTTGGATTTCTCTTATTTTTCTTGTGCTCACGCTACTCTTCCAAACTGACCTGTCTTATACTGTCATCATTTAACTGTAAAATTGCTGTGGACTGCTCTAGCAGCTTTAGCTCGACTATCTTACGAGAGTGTGCTGCCTGATACAGTCTATTTTGTGTGTCACATACTGCAACTAAACCTGATTGTCCCTTATGTGAAACTCTCCTGCTTATACCATACGAAAACTGATGTTAGACATTGGATGCATACCTTAAAATTTAACTACTGTTTTTCAGCTAATTGGTTAGTGATGCTATTATCACTCGGCAATCTGAGACTGACCATTTGATGACTAAACTATATGAACCATAGCCCTTAGATGCCTTTATTGCTTTCCTAACTCTAACTGCTTTCTCCCTTCCCTCTCTCCTATTTACTTTCTGCTATTTACAGCCTCTGTCGACTACTTAGAGCAACAAACGAATATCTGTGTTCTGACGTCCTTATCAAACATCTGCAGTAATTTGTCTGTTGATATTATTGTGTTGCTACTCATTATTTAGTTAGTCATGCAAGTAACAGTATTTGTTTTCCATTTTCTCCTCAGCCCTCTTATCTTGCTTTGCTTTGTTCTTATCCCATTTTAGACAAGAACCAATCTGCACGAAGGTTCATGCGCTGCTCCAAATAACCTGCAATATCCACCTGGAGTGCGAGCATCCCTTCACAAGCAGACGGAATATAAAAGTCAACTATCCCATTATTAAGTTTGTATGTATCTTGCTGTCCTTGTGTAATGTAATGCTGCTGTTATAGTCTTTATTTTTATAGCCATTTTGTAGTGGCGAGCACACCCTGCGTGGACCCTAACCATAACATTCCTCCCACTCCCACCTGGCTTATCAGCCTCTCCCTTTTTCTGGCAATTTCTCCCATAGGTCACTGTAAAAACTGATGTGAACAAATATTTTGAAAGAATTTATTTATTTATTTTATTTATTTTACATTTGTTAACCGGGATGGTCCGACTGGATACATGTCCTTTTTCAGCGGAGGCCCGGGGAGAAAAGCTCCAACAGAGTTACATTGATAATTAGGTACAGTAAATGAGCTGAAAGAACTTAACAAAAACATAGGCTATTTACATACAAGTACAATACTGCCATTACTATTTCTGAGATTACTACAAATGTTACATTAATAGCATATTAGCAAGGACGGTAGGCAGTATAATGACATAGAGTTAGACAGGATACATGTTTCTTTATCATAGTATACAAAATACTTATCATCTTAGCTAGTTGTTTATGTTTTAGTTAATGGCACAGAGCTAGTCTGGGTTTGAGCAAGGACAAGAAACTGCTGAAATCATCATATTGGCATACTCCTTCTCCTTCTAAGTGAACTGCAGTTCTATATTTTTAGCCATAGTAGAACTCACCCAGTTTTGCGAGGGTCGGTTCAACCCGCTTTACTCGAGCTCACTCCGCTCCCCTACCTTACTGCCATTCCCACCCACACCCCTCTCAATACATTTATAGCTACATACACCACACCCCTTACTAATGCTAGTCATCACTCTCCCCTTACCCTTCCACACCCCTCCCACTTTAATTACTTGTTCATTCCACCTCATCCAATCAAAACCTGTTCCCAACATCCTATTACCAATATCACTCTATAGCTCACCTCCCTTAAGAACTATATTCTACTTCCTGTATTGTTCTATCAATCCCTCCCACAATGGTGCTCCATCACCCATTGCATCACTACACATTTCTCTTATGCCTTCTTTACCTAGCCTGTTATGCCACTGACTTCTGTAATTATCATATTTTAACACTATCACTCCCCAACAAATACACACACCAACCCTCCACTTCCTGTTAAACTTTATAGCCACATCAGTCCTCGCCAATACTACTACAGCAACACTCTTCTCTTCCCTTTCAAACATATACACTCCACCAACCCTCATCTCTCCACTTACAGGTATAACCAACTCATGGCCAAACTTTAAGATCCTACCTTAACACATATTAAACTGCAGGCAGACATCCATCCCAACCCAGGGCCTAATGATAATTCCCCTCACCACAACCTCCCTAAAACCACCTATATTACAACTAACCAAAATCTCACTGGCACAACTTTATGTACCTCACTTCCCATAACCTCTAACACAGATCTACTAATAACCAATTTCAATCTCAGAAGCTTTGTAAATAAAAATCACAGAATTTCATGATGCCTTGTCTACCTATTATCCAGACATAGCTGTCATAACTGAGACCTAGTTAAAGCCCAACATCAAAGACTCAGAAATTACAACTAATGGTTACAATATTTAAGACAAGATAGGCTAAACAAATGAGGTGATGGTGTGGCAATTATGTTTAAAGGCACTCTAAGTAGAAAAACTAAACTGTACATCCCCAATCATCCCCAATGCTGAAATACTAGTCACGCACCTGCAACTTAATCCTACCAAGGCCATTAGTATTATAGCAACCTACCTGTCCCCCGGTAACAACCTTCCCAGCATAGAATCCCTCCTCTAGGTCAGCTTCCTCTTTCAGCCAAGAAACTATCATCCTAGCTGACTTTAACCTGGACTGGCTCTGCTGCTCCTCTCTCTAACTGTCCCACTAACTTTATAAACTTATACAACTTGAGCCAAATTATTAGCTGTCTCACTTGCACTGACAAACATTCCAAAAAAAAACCAGTCACTATTTGACTGGATATTAACTAACAAGCCAAACCTGGGGTTCCACTCTGGCTGCCTACCAGTCACACTAAGTGACCATGCCCCTACATTTCTAGTAAGAAAAAAAAAATCAAACCCAAACCTACATACCCTACAAGTACACCCATAGCAAGAAAAACTTCTCCCCTGATATATTTAATGTACTTCTTTAACATTGTGACTGGTCTCCTCTAAAAAACCTACAACTAGACCTTGCAGTGGAATACAAATTTCTTGACATCTTAAATCTTGCCCCCAGCATGAAAATATGCTCCAAAGCCAGAAAATCATCATGGCTATCTAATGACACTAAACTGCTAACTAAACAAAGGGATAGAGCTTGGTCACTATATCATACCACCAAAATGAAAACTGACTTTGCCTTATATCAGCAATTAAGAAACCAAGCTAAGAAACAAATCGCCAATGACAAAATTTACTTTCAAACCTCACAACAAAAGTACAACAACCCACAAAAGTTCTGGCAAAATATTAACTACCTCCTTAATGGTGGAAAAACCACCACCCCTGCTCCCACCACATCCAATACCTCTGAGCCATTAGCCTCGCAGTTCAACTCTCACTTTATCACCTTTCTCCTTTAAACCCATTCAAAATACATACATAAAAAACTCCGAAGTAAATTAAAACTCTGCTGTCTTGCTGCAGACCAACTACCCAACAAATTCCTAAAAGTAGCTGCTCCTTCCATCGCCTACCCTCTATCCATCATAATCAGTCACTCTATCTCTGAACAGTACATGCCGCATCTCTGGAAAAATTCCCACATCATTCCCCTTCATAAAATCGAGCTTTCTAGAGATATCTCAAATTACCAGCCAATTGCTATCCTCTCTCCCATACCAAAAATTCTAGAAAAATGTATCAATCAACAACTTCTTAACCTACTATCCAGCTCACAGCACGGCTTCAGACCTAAACATAGTACAAACACTGCATTAATAACCTTTACTGATATTCATCACCTGAAAAATGAAGGACAACTAGTCTCAGCAATTTTCCTAGACAAGACAAAAGCCTTTGACACTGTATCTCACCAACTGCTACTCAACAAACTCGCAACACACAATCTGAATTCATCATCCCTAGCATGGTTTCACAGCTATCTGTTAAACCGTCAACAGGCCACAAAATGGGAGAACAAACTCTCTCCACTACTACCAGTATCCACTGGTGTACCCCAGGGTTCCATACTTGGTCACCCTTCTTTGCTATATTTACCAATAATCTAAATTCTGCCACCCAACTCGCAACTATCATCCAATACACAGATGACTCCTCTGTTATCTGCTCAGCCCCTTCCCCCCAAGAACTTCAACACAAAATGCAAACATCTTTCCAGGACATTGAAAAATACCTCGCCACCCATGAACTTTCTCCACCCATAAACTCATTCTAAATCCCAATAAGACTAAGTTAATGATTTTCACTAACAAATCTCCTAAATTCATCTCACTACCTCTCTTTCTCTACTCTTCTAATGGAACAAAAACTGAACGAACCAATCACACCAAACTCCTAGGAGTTACTATAGATGACAAATTCAAGTTTGATAAAATATCTCCCTAACAATCAAAAAAGTCCACACCAAACTTGGCACTCTTTACAGGCCCAAACCTTATTTCACTCACCAAGCCAGACTAGCCACAGCAAGATCCCACTTGCTATCTACCCTCCTCTATTGCTCAAATATTTTCACCAAGCTAAGCAAAGCTGACCTTAATAATCTAGAATACTGTTATAACAAAACAGCTAATTTTGCAGCCAATCATCCCCACAAAACTCATCATTGCTCTTCTCTTCAGCAACTCAGCTGGCTGGAACTTCCCAACCTGTTAACGCTAAATCAACTCATCTTTGTCCACAAAGTCATACACAGCCCCAGTAACTGCCCTGTACTTTCAAACCTGGTCCAAGCTAACTTAAACTGCAGGTCCCTTAGATCTTCCAACAGAAGTATGCTAAAAGTCATCTAGTCTCACAACTGTCATGGTGACTCCCACTATTGCAATAAAATAGCTAAGGTCAGGAATGCTTTTCCTCAGCACATACAAAATGATCACATCTACTCATTTAAAAAAAGCCTAGAAGACTACCTCAGTAGCAAATGAATCTGCCCCTGTATTTCACCTGGTTAATTCCATTCCCACTTTCTTCATAGCCCTCTTCTCGTGTACCTCTCTCTTGCACCTTAAACACTTAGTGCCTATATCCCATGTCTACATCTGATTTGTTGATTGTTCTGTTAGATTTTGATTATTCCAGTTACTACATCTCTGTAATATCTTATACTACATGTTTTTTACAACTTATACTACATGTCCTTTACAACTATTGGCATTCTTAGTAACTATGTTAATTGCATTGTTATTAATTACCATTTATTAATAGTGATTTATTTACTACTTGTTGTACACTACATGGTTAATGTTCTGGAGTTTTTCTCCCCAGGTCTCAGCTGAAAATGGACTACTTGCCCAGTTGGATACTACCCGGTTAACAAATGTAATAAATAATTTAGTGGGGCATTTTCTTACTTCAATAATTCCTCCCTTTTATTCACCGTAAGAAACTCAAGTTAAATTAATGTTTCAGTGTTTTCTGGAAATGTATTAACTGGTATCATTGATGCAATAAGATTAATTGTAACTTGAATGGCTTCTATATATTCAGCAGAATTGCACTACATCTACCACCACTCAAACTGGTTTGACAATAGGGTAGTCACACCCATTTTCAAAATGAAGTGCTCATGCTTTGGGACCCATATCCTTCTGATTAGCAAACTTTATTTTCCATTAAATCTATTAGGGAGAGGATTAATGGACCACCCGCCTTGCTCCTGGTTTGATCCTGAAAAGAGGTACCTGTGCGCAACATTTTTAAACCATTAACAAATTAACAATAGCAATAACAGCAGCAATTACAATAATACCACCATCACCAAAATATCCTCAATAAATCATAGTTAGGTCATGTCAACCTCTGGATAAATATACATAGGGATTTTTCATCTTTGTTGAAATCTGGGCTGTAGACACACATTAGAGCTTTGGTGTCTTTAAATGGCTTGGGGGGAGCAAGAACTGGTTACAAGATGAGAATGGGAACACTGATCAATACAGGAGTATTGCTATGTAGGAGACAGGATTAATAAATGAAAGATAAAGTTATGAGAAAAAGGTGAAATGGTTAAGGGCTACGGAATATTATGCTTTTATAATGTTCGGAGGCTGGGAAAAAAGATGAGTGGAATTTGAGACACTTTTGACAAGGGGGTGGTATTGTTATAGCAGATATCACAAACATATGGGTAAGTGGTGTGAGGTGTTTGGGCATGAACATACCAGCCAGATTCCATAACCTTAGAATAACATTGGGTAGGGTTCCACTGAGACATCAGTGCTCCAGATACATCAGTAACCAGTTTGTGCACAGAGATGAGCCTGCAGGAGGGTTTCTGTGTTTTCACACATTGTACCCAAGTATATGCACTGACAGAGTCCCAAGATATGTACCAGACATTTTCTGCACACTAAATGAATGGGTTCCCAAAGTTAGCATTAACACCTCTACATCTGCATTCATACAGTCTGTAGTTCCAATTGACTGACAGACCATTGCAGCAAAAATTCAAAACATTCCCTATGGCTGTACAACCATATGTGAAAGTCATATTAAGCAAGGGGTACAGCAGGGTGTGGGGCTTGCTCCCCATTTCACTCAGGACTACTAAGTTATTTCTTTATGAAATGGTCAGTAGATTGAGACTTGACAGACCATACCATGGCAGTGCAGTGTGATTGCATCTCATGTAGTCACATTAAAATATGCAATACACTTTACCCCAAATTAACTCATCACAAAGAGTCTAGATGACATATGTCAATAAGGGAACTTTATAGGATGGATCATGCTAAGACTAGCTCCCTGAGGCAATTTAATGCAGACAGCAAAATATGGCCACACTATGTGACTGCTACTGCATCGGTCCACTATGTAAAATATTATTATTATTATTATAGTGTGGAGCCACAGATGGACAGATACTCCACCACTAAGGGGTATAAGGCATACCAGATCTGGTAGCTAGTGTAATCAATACAGAAACAAGCAAAAATGTGTTACAAGATAACAAAACAGAAGCAATAAAAATGTATAATTTAGTCCAAGAGAATGGCTACTGTCAGTTAAAATCCAGACATACAGTGCTGATAGGTGTTCACAGCATAACCAACCAAGTATTGCATATCACAATTCGGCTTTTAGAGAACAGGGCTTCTTTAACAGGTATGCTACAATTCTACCCATTCTTTACCACTGTGGGAGTTGGTGTACAAACTATGAAGAGGGCTTTTAAAGGGGCATGTCTAATGCTTCATTCATGCATCCTAATCATATTTTCTCCTGTGTTTAACACAGTGACAGTCTCAGCTGCCACTGAAACAGGACTAACCAAAGGGTAGTCTGTGACGGTGCCTGTTTTTCATTTGCAGACATCATATAAGGAAGCATCTAAAACTACTTTCTAAATTCCCTGTCATGACTCTCACATACTCATTGCAATATTTTTTCTGAGTGGAACTCTTTTGGAATCTGGCCGTAAAAGAAAAAAGTCATTAATAAAGTACAGAGTGGATGGAGAAGGCTTCACATTATCTAAGTTAAGGTGTAAAGTAATAGATGACATAAGTTCGGATGTTTCTGATAAGAAAGAAGAGAGTGATAAGTGCACGACTTTGACAGATGAAGTTGTGTTGAAGGGAGAAAGAGAAGGGAGGCCTCCTTATTTTCTCAATTTAGAACATGACCATTTAGAGTGTACGTTTATACTTTCTCATTCTCACAACGGAAAAGATGAGCATTTCATGTGTAGATGTGAAAGTAGAAAGGGAAGAAGAGTACCATGATATTGAGAAATTTTAATCTGCAAGATTTGAATATTAAACCAGCTACATGATAGCAATGTACAAAAAAAAATAGGATGGTGGCTGTACCACTCTTTTGTTTATTTTTGGTAATTCTTCCACTTTAGCTTATATTACACATTCTTATATTGGAATTAAGCTATAACCATTTTGCTTCACTATCAAAACGTGTTGCTTTCCAGTAGTTAATCTACAAATAATTAATGCTCACAGTCACTCTTGTAATAATTTAAATTGAAGTAGTAAATTGTGTAATGCAACTGAATGCTCTAAAGCATTTATGGATTACAGTGTTTGCTTACACATTTTCAGTTTTATGTTGAATCCTATTTTTCTGTATCTAATTCTTTGTACTATCAAATGGCCAAGGTCATAGCCGAAAAGGGCCTTTGAACTAGTCCACCCAACTAGTCAAAGACAAACAAAAAATAAAACACAAATAAATGCTAATGTGAAAACTTCTGCAAATAATGATTCTGCAACAGTATAGTGAGAAAAGTACAAATCTTGTATTGGAATGCAGACAGGTTAACTACAGACTTCTTTGTGAGATAGTAAGTAGAGAGTTAGGTTAAATCTTTAACATCCTGACATACACTGCTCAACTGCTAAGATTTAGGTGCCTTGGAGTAACTGCGAATTTAGGCTAGGCCCCTTAATGGTTTTCTGGTCTGCATGCCTAGTAACAGCCTATATTTGTGTATATTATAACACAACCTTAGTCATTATGTAATATGTATACCTAAGGAAGTAAACAGTTTAGAATTAAATAGTTTATCATTGCCAAAGTATTTTGGCAAGCCATTCCATCATACATAACACAGGGGAGCACACACACGGTATCACTTACTTGGAGCAAATTTCAGGCGACAAATGGGGACCTCATCCACTCATTCCCCTGCAGCATGATCCCAACCAAACTTGCATCCAAAAAAGATCACTTCTTGCAAAGTAAGTCCAAAAACACCAGTTCCATGGCATCAGCTGAGATAACACAGTGTGTAAATTGTGGAATCTTTCTTATGCCTATTATTAATTGGGCATTAAAAACTGGTTACATCTCTGATATTTGGAAGCAGGCTACCACTGTTACAATCCATAAGGGATAATTGCAGAACAGTGAGTACCATAACCATATTGTCCAAGATGGTGGCGAGAGAATCAGAATAGAATTTACTGGGATAGAAGTGGGAAAGATCTTTATCCATAGGCTATCCATTATGGTTTTGTCAAAGGTTAATCTTTTATGCTTAATCTCATACAGTTTTTTGGAAGTGCAATGGCTGATGGTTTATCTGTTCATGCAACTTATTTTGGTCTGGCTAAAGTGTCAAGACAATATTCCATGACAGAATCATACAAATACTTAGGGATCTAAGGGTACATATTTTTGTAACAACTTGAGCAGAAACTGGCTATGTAATCATGTATAACAGGTTAGAACTGGAGGACTGCTACCCTCACCATATGTCAGCAGTGGAGTCCCTCAAGTTTCTTTCATGAGGTAACTCATTTATTTTCGCATTTTTCCCTTCATATGTCAAAACTGCCATCACAGCTTGGCTCACCAAGTCCACAGATGACTGCATACTTTGGAGCAATATCCTTAATCCACTGATGCTATCTCTAGTAAAACAGCACCTAACATTCTACATGAATGGTGCACCAAAATATCTTCATGGGGATTCCAAGATGGCTACGATTTGAAAGTCAGGTGTAAAAACTGAAAGTGGTGTAAAAAAGCCAGTAAAAGTTAATGATTTGGGTGAAAGTTAATTATTGGCTAGTCACTCCACTGCCTAGGTGTCAGAAAAGAAGATATCTGGAGAATGCAAGATAAATTCAACTAAAAAAAAAAAAAAAAAAGAGAAAAAATCTCCGATGCTGAAAAGCTTTGATGCCAGAGATGGCTTCCATTAATTTACCAAAAAAAAAAAAAATAAATAAATAAAATATACAAATTCAAATGAAAAACGGTTGAAAAGAGTAGAAGAAACTTTAAATATCTATTCAGATGAGCTGATAAAACTGCCAAAATCAGAAGGTGAAATGAAGGAAAGACTGGCTGAATATCAGAGAAACTTGAAGGAGTAGATTTCAATATGTTTATGGACTTTTACTCAACAAAAAGCCAGATCCAGCAATAACTAACCTAGGCACTCGCCTAGGGCCCACTGGCTTGAGGAGCCCACTAGTGGGAGTGGGCTGCCACAAAATGCACATTTCTTCTTTATGAATGCACTCTGTATGTGTTACAGTCCTTCTTTAAGGACATACTCTGCACGCATCCTTAGAATGTTGAGTTTTGAGGGAAGAGAGGTTTACTGTTACTCATACTAATCCTGATTTCAATGTGTAACTGTTTTGTTTAGCAAATGACCAGTATCAGTTTTTGTGCTATAAATTGCAAAAGCGGTGTTAGTAGCACAATGGGTAACATATTTGCCTTTGGTGCAAAAGGCTGTGGGTTCTACTCCCACATCATGTACGTGGAATGCTGATATTGAAGCATCCCATTTAAAGGGGGTCGGGGTGCTGTACTCCTACGTGTGTCCACCTTTTGATGAAATGCCAAGTAACTATGAACTTGTTGCCTGTTTAACATGCTGCCCTATTGCTTACTAATTTTTTTCAAATGTCACATGGGAAGTTTATTCTTCAAGGGGAGCAGGCACTGAATTTGTACACGAAACACTGAAACGTAAAGTTGCTTACCAGTAGCAACCTCGTCATAGTTACAGATCCCTTTAATGTGGAATTATTCAGATGACATTTACTTCTGTAGAGATCGTGTAAATTGACTGACACTGTTGGATTGTAATGACAGAAGTCTGAGTGGCCTTTTGTGGTTGAAATGTTCTGTAATGGGTAGTTTTGTCATTATTTTTTTCATATGTTTATTTTCACTGCTTAATGAAAAAAATGTTCAAACCTACCAATTTAAAACATATTCTAACAAGTGGTGTTGTACTACACAAGACATATAATTTAATACAATCAGGATAGTGCATCCAAGAACACATGCATGCATTTATGTATGCATGGTCCTTAAAATGTGTGCAAGGAGCCTATGGTTTGAAAACAGCTCAAAGGTAAACTTAACCCTGCAATGGCCAGATGCATTTCCTTTGAATGTGGGTGTGACACCCCAGCACTGGCCCAGTAATCAAGGAGCCTCAATCCTCACCACTGGCAACAGTGGGGGACGCACACACTGGGATGATGACAAATACACACACACAGTAAAGTGCAATTTCCCTTAAGAGCACACAGAGACCACAATCAGTCTGGGGGTGGTTTATCCCTCTTTCTCCAGATTCCCAATAAGACTCCCCACTGGCACAGCTATAGAACTGAGATCTCAGCTGAGTGACCAAGCCAAGACCACCAGCACCTTCTCTGTCCAACCAGTGCTTAGTGTCCCTGCCCAAGTAGCTGACACACACACTTAGAGGTTTGATTTACACACACACACACACACACACACACACACACACACACACACACACACACATAGGAAAGGCTGGCACAGATTTACTAGCTATGCCCTCTTCTGCCCATACTATAAGGTAGTTTCGCCTGCCACCAGTCACTCCTTATCAGCTACGTTAAGTCCCTTAACAAAGGGTGTCCAATCTTACTGTGTAATGTTACTGTTAATCCAAATGGTAGTCTGACTAAAAGCAAGGCTATTAGGAGTGGCTCGCATAGTGTCACCAAACAGATATGCAAGTACTCTTAAGGGCTTAAATATGTCTCACAAATATCAGCCACAAAGATAGGTTTAAATATATTTAATAATAAATAAAAAACAAGAAAACACTCAGTAAATTGTCACAGTAACTTCAGAGTTCAAAATCACAGGAAATATTTAAAACAACATTGCAGGACAATCTCAAATAAATACAGAACATATCTGAACTAATCTTTACTATATTCCTAACTATATCTACAAGAATAACTAAACCCTAGACACTTACTATTACAGCAAGGCAAGACAGATGAGGTGAGTGGGTTTTCTAGCTGATGTTGCCAGGTCAAAGACAAAATACAAAATGCACTCTTCTCAGAGAGTTCTTAAATTATTATCTCAAATATTGCTGCTGGGATACTTGCAGGATGACATCACTTTTGTCTGACTATCCCAGGTTAAAATCCCCATTGCTAGCAACAGGCAGCATTTAGCATCTCCCTGTGAAAACACATAAACAAGGACTTCTCTTAGATCTAAGACAAATGGTGGAAGTCATAAAATAATTTACATTCCTACACATGTAAAGACAATACAAAAAACTTCTAGTTCTAGACATTGTGTCTATTATTGCACTGAAAATGAAACATAACATCTTTTGTTTATGGTCCAGCTATAAAGTAACTTAACCGCAACCATTTCTCTGAAGTTTTGCAAGTTAATCTCCTGTGTTTCAGTCTCCCCTGTTAAACAGTTACAATAATGTATAAAAATATATCTCTTCAGCACACGTCTATACAGTTCTAATACATTTGTAACACAGGCATATGAATCATGTTGCTATTCACAAATGACACACAACCACTTACAAAATTCCAGACAGCTGGGCTGGCAGTATCTCCTTTTGTTACATTAGTAATGGCCGTCGATCCTGACAGCCTTTCAGTAGAGCACCCCTGCTGCATGACACCCTGTGCACCTGTAGAATTTCAGCCTCCTAGCTTTACACCACTTGGAGAAAATCAAGATTTGAAGGGGTATTTTTCTCTATGTAGAATAGGCTAGAAATGCATAGGGATTAAAATTCACAAACGACATATAATTATTTATAAAATTCAAGACAGATGGGCTGGTAGTCTTTCCTTTTGTGACAGTGGGTTTCAATAAATATGAGTTCCAGTGACAGAGAAGCTTACTGTTCATGCCATGTCTGTTTTCATTGTGTGCCATGTTGTTTCCTTTAGCAAATGTATATCAGTGTTTGTGCTACAAAATTTGAAATAAAAGTTTTAAATATCTCTAGTCATTGCAGAAGTAAAGGAAAAAAAATAGTATGCGCACTGACAGACCTGAACAACATTTATGGTAACTGCAAAGGAATAGCAAGTAATGGGACTCTGGAATGGCTGGGGGGTGCTGCTGGTGGTGCCTTCATCCATTTGACCATGATTTGGCTTTGATTCCACATCAGTTTTGTAATTAAAAGGGCATATCATGTTTATGCTCCAAATCTGACCAAGAAAATGCAAATCTATATTACTATAAACGCTATCATACCAACTGAAGGAATTTCTCCAAACAAAATTGTGACTGAATAGAAAAGTAAAATTAGGAGTTTGTGAAAAATGATTATTGGCAGCACACCAGGGAGATAAGAAACAAGTTTCTCTCTTTGTTGAGAGAGAGGTTCAGAATACATTTTTTTTTATGGAGGATCAAAGATTTTTTTGAAATTTAGCCAAGAAAGAGCAAACCATCAAGCTGAAGGGCACTCTACTTCTCTTTTTCCAACAGCAAATCACACAGATAGAATTTCCCAGTGAAACCTTTTCTGTTGTACTAAAGGAAAATGACCGAGCAATAGAAAACATGCCCACAAGCTTACTAGAAAGTACAGTTGTGTACACTTACCATAAATGTAGATGTTCGAGTATATTCACTGTTGCAGTCATTACATTTGGGTAATCCTGCTGGCAGGTTGCCCTCAGCCGGGTCCTGCATCGGCTGCTGTCGCCCCTTCCCTGACGTCAGGTTGTCAGGGGTATAAAAGAAGCAGCCGACGCCATTTCCTTCAGTTTTTCTTGCCCCAGATGTCAGGTGCCCCCCAAAAGGGTAGCCAATCTTTACATATATATATTCAGAAATACACCAATATAAATTTTACCTTTATCTATAAGCAAATACAGCACATAGGTAGTATAAATCAAAGGAGGAAAGATAAGATCCAAAAGAAAAAAGGGGGAAGGGGGAGGGCGGGTGGGTAACCTGGACTGCAACAGTGAATACACTCGAACATCTACATTTACGGTAAATGTACACAACTGTACTATGTTCTTCGTATTTCACTGTTGCAGTCATTACATTTGGGTAGAGTCCAAAATCTATGGTTGGGAGGCTGGAACTAGACAGCAGTAGGAGCGGCTATGAGGCCCTGCAGAACTGCAGTGGCAAAGCCTGCCCTGGATTTAGAGTAGAGTGGCAGATGATAATGCTTTGTAAAGGTGTGCACTGAACTCCAAGTAGCCACCTCTAAAATGTCTCTGGTTGGTACTCCCCTGAGAAAGGCTGCTGAGGTGGCTGCAGCTCTGGTGGAATGAGGCCTAATGCCCTTAGGCACTGGCTTGCCATGGTGTAAGTAGCAGAAATTAATGCAGTGGCCTAACCACTTAGAAATAGTCTGCTTTGAGATAGGCTTTCCTTGTGATCCTGCAGCATACGCCACTAGTAATTGCTCTGTCTTCCTGAAAGCTTTGGTTCTGTCCAAGTAGAATCTAAGCTGTGTGTGTAAGTCCAAAGAATGCAGAATTTTTTCCCCCTTGTTCTGTGAATTTGGGTAAAAGGTTGGCAGATGGATGGCTTGGTTAACAGCCACACTGGACATTGCTTTAGGCATAAATGTTGGGTTTGTCCTCAGGAAGACCCTGTCTGGATGAAAAATGATGAAAGGTTCCACAGCCATGAGCACCTGTAGCTCTGAAACTCATCTTGCAGAAGTAATTGCTAAGAGCAGAGCTGTTTTCCAAGAAAAAAACTTCATATCAGCAGTAGCAACTGGCTCAAAAGGAGGCAGAGTGAGTTTTTCCAAGACATAGTTAAGGTCCCATGCAGGTACTGGTAGTCTCCTTGGGGGCCTTAAATTTTTGGCTCCTCTGAGGTAATGCCTTAATAAAGGGTGAGAAAAAAGTGGTGGCTCTGTATAGTAATGAGCTGAAATGGCAGAGGCATGAATTTTAAGTGATGAAAAAGATAGGCCCTTGTCCACCATCTCAGTTAAGTATTGCAAAATCTGAGGAATATTTGGTACCGCTGTATCAGTTCCTTGAGCCTGATTCCAGGCACAGAATCTCTTCCATTTTCCAACATAAGACTTTCTAGTACTAGGCCTTCTGGCTTTCAGAATGACAACCATCACAGCTTTACTGAGAGGTGTTTTTTGTATGACTACATTATCCGCCATGCTGCCAAGTTTAATGTCCTGAGTTGGCTGTGCATGATCTGATTGTTTTGCAGGGACAGTAGTCGAGGTATTTGAGGTAAGGTCCAAGCTGGGTATAGAGATAAGGTCCTTAGTAGTGGATACCAGCACTGGCGTGGCCAGTCTGGGGCAATCAGTATCATCTTTGGCTTCTCCTGTCTGACCTTTAGAAGCACCTTGGGGAGGACAGGCTGTGGAGGAAAGGCATATACTGATAGGTTTTTCTAGCTGAAAGATAGGGCGTCCACTTTCCATGCTTGTCTGTGATAAGCCCTTGTGCAGAATCTTTTTAGTTGGTAATTGAGAGGGGAGGCAAATAGATCCATGTCCAGGCATCCCCATTTCCTTGTTATCATGCTGAAGACTTGTGGATCCAGCTTCCACTCGTGGGGATCCATGAGGTTTCTGCTTAGTTCGTCTGCCAGAGTATTTTCCTTTCCTGGCAGGAATTGTGCCTGCAGATGTACTTGGTAAGTCAAAGCTGTGTTCCACAAGGTCAGGGCTAGTCTGCAAAGGGGGTAAGAGTGTGTGCCCCCCTGCTAGTTTATATACCACATGACCAAGGTGTTGTCTGTCTTTATCAGTAGTTGTCCCGGATGAAGTAGGTCCTTGAAGGCTGTCAGGGCATTTTGAACAGCTAACATCTCTTTTTGATTGATATGTAGATGCATTTGGTTTGAGGACCATGTGCCCTGAAATGCATCTTCCTGCCATGTGGGCTCCACAGTCATAGTCTGATGCATTCGTTGTTAGGGTCTGCCTGGCTGGAGGTAATGTGAATGGCTGTCCCTTGTTCTGGTGACAAGCCTTTGCCCACCATCGAAACTCCTGTTGCAGGCAGGGGATTAGAGTAATGACTGTTTCCAGGCTGTGGCAATATTGAGTCCAAACACTTTTTAGGTACCATTGAGGTTTCCTCATATGCAGTCTTGCATATGGAATTAGTAGGATGCAGGATGCCATGAAGCCCAAAGTCTGCAGAATTTTTCTTGCAGATAACTGGGCCTTTGTTGCCAACATTTTGAAGTAGGTAGTCAGTTGCCTTTGTTTGTCTGGCGTGAGATAAGCCATCTGGGCAGTTGTATTTAAGCTTGCACCCAGGAATGTTATCTCTTGTGAGGGTACTAGTTTTGATTTCTTTTTGTTGACTGTGTACCCTAGGCATGTTAGAAGTCTTTTCACAAATGCCAAATGTTGAAGAAGAATGTCCTTGTTCTCTGCTTGAATGAGACAGTCGTCCAAGTAAGGATATATTTATATTCCTCTTTGTCTGCAGAATGCAATTACTGGTGCCAGGCACTTTGTAAAGACCTTGGGCACAGTAGATAAGCCAAAGGGCAGTGCAGAGAATTGGTAATGCCTTGAACCAGCCTTGAATCTTAGGTATCTTCTGCATGACTGTCTGATTGGAACATGCAGGTATGCCTCTTTTAGGTCTAAAGTCACAAGCCAAGCATTACTGCCCAGCATGGGCAGAAGCTGCTGCAAAGTCAACATTTTGAATTTTGGAATATCCAGGAAAGTGTTCAGAATAGATAGGTCCAGTATCAGCCTCCAGGCCTTGCCCTTTCTGGGTACCAAGAACAGTCGAGTAAAATCCTTGTCCCTGCTCTTGTACTTGTTGAATGGCCCCCATGTCCATGAGGGATGAGACTTGTTTTTGTGCCTCTGCCCACTGATTTTTTGGCAGATCTGGCCAGCCATTTGCCTTTGGCAGAGTATGGAAATGGAACTTGTAACCTTGTGACACTGTTTAGAACCCACTTGTCCTGGGTTATGATGTGCCAGTTTTGAGCAAAAAGTGTTAATTTTCCCACTAAGGGTGCTGCCAGAAGAAAAGTGCTTGGTGCAGGCAGGAGAAAGTCACTGGGGCTGTTTTCTGTATGTTTGTGATCTATCTTCTCCAGCTTTGGAGGTAGAAGCACTCCATTGCTTAGGCCTATAAGAACCTTGCACCTGGGATCTGCCCCTTTGAAGTCTGTCTGACACAGGAAAGGACCATTTTTTTGTAGGCCAGTATCTACTAAACCTAGGTGGCTGTACTTGTAAAAAATATTGGCAGTTTGCATAGATTTAGCTTTGTCCTCCATTTTCTTTAACACCTCTTCTGCCTTAACACCAAACAAAGTATCATGCTGTAAAGGTGCATCTAGTAATTTAACTTTAACATGATCAGGCAGATTTTGTTCCTTTAACCAAGCATGCCTCCTAATTACAGAACCCGTAACTGTGGCCCTGCAGGAGGCCTCCAAAGAATCAAAACCACATTGAAAAGTATGTTTTCCAACTTGTTCTGCTGCATACAATAAATCTTGCATTTCCTTGTTTTCTGCACATTCAGAATATAACAAAATTTTCTGTTTAAGCAATCCCATGACATGTTGCTGATACTTAAGCATATGAAATTGACAGTTTAAGGCCCTTATAGCCAAAGTTGCCGATGTGTAAACCTTTTTTCCCCAGCTATCCAGTGCCCTTGAATCTCTGTCAGAGGGGGTTGGGTTTTTTGCAGTGGAAGCCTCAACTCCCTTTGGACCCTGTGAAATAGTTTCTGGGTCAGCAGCAGGGTTTTTAAAAAAAATTTGTGTGAGTCAGGAACCCTGTAATATCTGTCAGACTTAACAGGAGCTGGGGGTAAGGAGTCAGGGGTCAGACTAGACTCCGAAAACACATCATCTACAATGTCTAACACATGTGGAATGGCTAGAGACCTGTGCTGAGGTAGTAAAAGAAAATCCCTGAGCCTCTTTTCAGATTCTGAAAAATCTTGGCTCTCCCAGTGGAAATGCTCCCTCATGGTATGCAAGGTTTCCCCAAAGGAATAGTCCTCAGGAGGAGATGCTGAAGGTATAGATTCTTCAGCATCAGAATCCTCATAGGGGGGAAGAGAATATCCCTGATCAGAAGAGGAATCAGAAGATATGGAAACCTGATCTGAAGATTCAGTCAGTGTCTTGCCTAGGCCTTTTATCAGGAGGGGGATGGGAACCCCTGATCAAGGTAATCAAGTCTTCGGCCATTTTGATCATCTGTTTTTTGGGCATAGAGGCCTGTCCGCGTGGCTCTTGAGTTTGTTCCCTTGCTTTAGAAAGTGCTTTAGTCTTTGCCTTTTAAGCTGATATCGTTTTAATGTAAAGATGTTTAGGTCTGAATACACCCTCAGAAGCCGGTATCTGCTCAGCGGCTCTGGACCCATCTGAGGGATTAGCGTCCGAGGCTCCAATACCTTGATTTTTCAGCGGCATGACCAACTCCACGTGGGAGTCGGTAGCGGCCTGCGTCTCTAAAGTAGTGAGCGTCAAGGGCTGAGAAAGCTCCTCACTGAGAGCCAGCAACTGGCTTAGGAGAAGCCCCGTTGTCGGTTTTGGGCCTCGGTTGTTTTTCTCTATCCTTTTCCTTGCATTTTTGTAAACTCCGGTAGTCGGATGGCTATCCGATGACATTTCAGGATAATTAAATCGGCGTCCAAATAAGTTTAAAGCAAAATCATACCGACGCTTAATAGTGCGTTGGTTAAATCTAGCACAAAACCGACAACCAGTAACATTGTGATCAAGGCCTAGGCAAGGAATACAGTAAGAATGAAAATCCTTATGCGGTATTTGCTTTCCACAAGAAATACAATTATTAACTTTTTCTGACATTGGTCTGGAGCAAGAAAAAAGTTTCCCCAACGGGGTACTTAGCTTTATTGAAGACTTCGGATCTGAAACTCAAACATGAAAATCTTAGGAGTCGGCCAACTGGCACTTGCAAAGTGCTTCTGCTTCGGGCACTGCGCGGCAAGAAAGACTGAAGAAAATGGCATCGGCTGCTTCTTTTATACCCCTGATGACCTGAAGTCAGGGAGGAGGCGACAGCAGCCAACGCAGGACCCAAGACTTTGGAATTCAGGTCGGCTGAGGGCAACCTGTCAGCAGGATTACCCAAATGTAACAAATGCAACAGTGAAACACGAAGAACATAAATCAAGAGTACCTTGGACTTCAACCAGAGACTGGTATAAGATAATTAAGTTGTTGAGGAAGAAGACAAGCAATGATGTGAACTTAGGAAATAAATGGAAGATGTTATTTACATTAGATGCAGTTTAGACACCATAGCCCTGCTTCTACAAGACTTTTGCAAGAATTATCTAAAAAGACTGGAAGTTTGCAGACTTTGATTAACTAGTGGGATGACTCTGCGGCACAATTCCCACACTTTGTCATTAATGTTTAGAAGGACAATGAAGGGACTGAGGATGTAAACTAAGTAAAAAAAAAAAATTGTTCTTAGTAATATGTGTTTAATGGATTTATTAAAGTGAACTGCATGTTACATTGTTAATTACTTCTGTATAGGATGTAGATCTATTTTAAATGTGAAATGGGTGAGTCTTATCAGTGGGTGCTGTTTATACTGGTGATAGTAAAGTACAGAAATACTTTTTTTACCATAATGAATCTGGGATTTATACCATCAGATAAAGGCTGGATAAAAGCAATATAATGTGATATTGAGATGTTGGGGAATGTCAAAATGTGTATTAAATAATAATAATAATATTAATAATAATTTCTCCTGTTTCATACAGATTGAAATCTAGACTAATTTTAGTTTGTCCAAGCATTTGAAAAGAGACTTTTCTTACATTTGTAAGTTTTTTTTCCTTTTCAGGAGATGGCTTCTGCTGGGAACTGTGAGTCTACAGTTGCTAGCAGTTATTCAGAAACTGAATGAATGACATGTCCTTTTCACTAGTATAAGAAACATTATAATTACTTTTAATAAGTGAACTGGCAAGCAAGGGTACTGGAACCATAGTGACCTTTTCAAAGAGGTCTACCAGGTTCAGTAAGCATGGCCTTCCTTTGACAAAGCCAAACTGGGATGGATCCAGTGTCTGGAGGTCTCGTTTATCCTTGCTGATAATTTCCATGATAATTTATTCCATGGCTTTGCAAAAAGAACTAGTCAGACTAATGGGTCTGTAGTTTCCAGGATCTGTTGAAGGTCCTCCCTTATGAAGGGGGATGACTGTCACAGTCCTCTACTCTTTTGGCGCAAACCAATTCTAAGACTACAGTTAAATAGTGATCCTAGGGGTCATGACAAGTCATATTTTAGACTGTTCAGGAGGCATCCCAGGATGTAATCATGGCCCATTGAGGTGGTGTTCTTGACTTTTTCATGTGAAGCCATTAGATGCTCCCTAATTACAGTTAGAGGAATTATGTTTGAGGGTATTTCTTTGGGGATGCTTGGTGGTGAGAGGGGGCAAAGTTGGAACTAAATATGTCTGCTAATAGGTTTGCTATATCACTGGTACTATTATCCACCAATTCAGTACACTGATTTGCACTGCTCTTAAGGTTTCTGACATAGCTGAAAAAGGCCTTATGATTATCTTTCACTTGGGAAGTTATCTTAACCTCAAACCTATATAACTGAAGTACCAGCATTAGAAAAAAGTACAACACAAAATATATGTTTCAACCAGACAAAGCAGATGTAGTGCATAGTACGTTCCTACTGAGACATACACAAATATTATCACTTCTAAATGGTATGGGACTTTTGCAACAGTTTCTTTTGAAATACTGCAGACAGGCTAGACAGAAGTGGCGTTAGCCTTCAAAGACACTTTAGCATGGGGCAATAGGTATGAAAGGTTGGGAAAAAAATTATTTGAAAGTTATATAAAAATTTTGAAAATGAGCACATCAACATGGCTTAGCAGCCCTTGTCCTAAGTCTGTTGTTCAATACTGGTTTCTTCTGCTTAAAAAAATACTACATAGGAGACTTGGCTTTCCTTTATTACTCTTGGATGATGTCACTTCTCATTTTTAGTATATGTTTATTTCATACTACCTCATATGTTTTTTTAGCATCTCATACGCAATTAGTGGGCTATGATCTCTGAGGACCTTAAGACGAGCCTTACATTCCCATGGTAGTATTAGCCCTCATATTTTGCGTACAAATAACCCAAAGGTGGGCAGAACAAGAATATGTTCGGACATATTCATCTAGCCCCTATTCACAAAGGGACATTGGTGCTAAATCCAGGGGGGATGAAATTGCAGTTACTCGTCTATTCATCCAAATTATGTTTGAATACAGTTAGATAAGTACTTTCCCTCCAATATGTTCTATTTATATTATAAAAGATATTGAGATCCACTGAATGGGTGTTCATGCTATCATGGGACTTGTAAATGCCAGGAGAGGGTCTTTTGAGGCTCTATGGACTATGTTTACTCATAACGTACGTATATTTAAGTAATTACTGCTTCTTACTGAACTCTATGCTTCCTTTATACTGTTCTGTAACATTTTTCATAGGTTCATAGGTAGGTACTAGGCTATCGGCCCAAGGGCCTATGTAAGCCTAGCCAACAAGGTTTCCTGGCTTACGCCACCCAAAAAAGTTATTTTCCTGTGCCACTATCGAGCAGAGACACAGAAGTGATCCCCAGGGTGTATTTCCTATTTCCCATCCACTCATCAAGATTTTTCTTGAAAAGTGCTAATGAAGAACTTTGCTTGACATTGATGGGTAGCCTGTTCCAGAGTATGGGAAGTCTCTGGGACAGGAATCTATCTCTCTAGCATGCCCTGTTTATTGTGGTGACAAGGTTTAAGTCCCTAGAGCGTGTAGCTCAGAGGGATTGGGATTTCTTTAGATGTATCATGTCCAACAGCTCTGGGTTTGATATAGCTTTATATGTTAGGCAGAAATCACCTCGGAGTAGGCGATATGCTATGGAGTAAAGCTGGAGTTTTTTGAGGCGGTCAGTGTAGGGCATTTGTTTGAGGCAAGTAATCGTCTTTGTGAGGTACTTCTGTGGCCTTTCCAGCTGCTGCAGATGTCTTGTGAGGTAAATTCCAAAAGGGGCGTTGTACTCTATAATGGGTCTAATGAGTGTCGAGTAGAGGGGAACAATGACCTCTTTTTTCCTGGATGAGAACCCTTTTATGATGAGGTGTACCACGTAGAAGGACTTCTGACTACTGTGACAATGTGACTATCAAAGGAGAGACTACTGTCCACCTGGGTCCCAAGGTTTCTTATCACACATTCGGTGTTAAGTAGATTGCTGCCTATGTGGTAGTTCATGGGTACAGAGTTTTTACCAAAGGGGATGACACTGCACTTTTTGGCATTGAGCTTGAGGCCATGGCTCTGACACCAGGCATCTGTCTCAGCGAGGCCCTTCTGTAGGATGTCCACATCATTTGGTGACTTGACTATGGCTCCTAGTTTGCAGTCATCTGCGGACTTCGTTAGCCAGTGGCCTTCTGTGTTAGCCTGTACTTTAGAGAAGTAGATACCAAACAGGAGAGGTCCCAGGACGGAACCCTGTGGTACTCCACTTGTCACTGCTTTGAGGTCAGATTTGTAGTCTGCAACTTTTACAGTGTGGGTTCTGTCAGTGAGCCAGTTGGCAACCCATCTTGTGACGTAGGGATTTATACCTAATTTAGTGAGTTTAGCTATAATTCCAGAATGGGGGATGGTGTCGAAAGCCTTGGTGAGGTCAAGATAGGCTGTGTGAACCACCTTACTTTCATCTACGGCTTTGGTGACTGCCTCAACGAAGTCGATCAGGTTCAGGAGGCATGATCTGCCTTTCACAAACCCGAACTGGGTGGGATCCAGAGTTTGGAGGTTACCAATGACTTTGTTTTATGAGTTTCATGATGATACATTCCATGGCCTTGCAGACCAAGCTCGTCAGGCTAATAGGTCGATAGTTCCCAGGATCAGTGGTGGCTCCCCCTTTGTGGAGTGGGATAACTGTTGCTGTGCGCCATTCAGTGGGCACAAAGCCTGATGCAAGACTATTATTGAACATGGTGCTTAAGTGGGGAGCCAGTTCATTCTGAAGTTTGTGTAAAACGCAGCCTGGGATGTTGTCCGGTCCCATGGATGCTGTGTTTTTGGCTTTAGAGAGTTGGGGGGGAGGGTAAAGTTAGCACTGAACCTATCTGTCAGGATGTTGAAAATATCAGTTGGTTCTGTAATTTTCATGCCTTTGTGCTGTAACTCAGAGAACATCTGGGTGCCATTGAGACTCTTGACATAGCTATAGAATGCTTTGTGGTTGTCCTTAGAATTAGTGGCAATTTTGTTTTCGTAGCTAGCCATGGAGGATCTTATAAGGGATCTCAACGTCTTACTGAGGCTGACCAGGGAGCTCCTCCACTCAAGGGATTTTACTCTCTTTTGCAACAGTTTCTTCCTTCTGTTGTACAGTTTGTGTATGGCAGAGGACCACCAGATTGGCTTCCTTTTATTGGAGGATAGCATCTTGGTTCTGTTTGGGATAGCACGATCCATGCACTCGTGTAAGTACTTATAGAGTGCATTTGTGTAGGATTCAGCAGTTGTAACTGTATTGTCCATTTGCATGGATGTCATGAAGTTCACCACTTCTGTCTTAAGAAGCATGAAGTTGGCTTTGGAGAAAAGTTTTACCGTGGTTTTCTTAATGGAGGGTGGGGGTGGGATGTGGATATTAAGGGTGATTAGCTTATGGTTGGATTGGACCAACGAGGAGTTGACTTCAGGTGTGGAACACTGGTCACTCATGTTGGTAATGACTAGGTCTAGGATATTGTTGCCCCTGGTGGGGGTGTGGATAAGTTGATCCAGGGCATTGGAGTTTATAAATTCCAGAAAGCGTTGAGCTAAGCAGTTGGTACATCAGCAGTTTTCCCAGTTACTGGTGGGGTAGTTGAAGTCGCCCATTATTAGGGTGTTTGGTTGAACCCTAATATTTTCCAGTACATCAAGAAAAGAGGAGTGGGAATCCTGGGCATGGGGGGGGGGGGATCTATAGCAAGCTACAATTTGGACTGCAGTTTTGCCCAGAGTTAGTTGCACTTGGATAACCTCGGATGCATTATGCTGAGCAACTAGCCTGGAGGTGTGGATATCCTTAATGAATATGGACACACCTCCGCCTTTGGTGTTTCGGTCCAGGTTACATGGCCGAAAAGTGTGGTGTGAGTTATAGCCTGGTAGTGCAGGGGTGCTCTCTGGAGCCTTGAACCAGGTCTCAGTCACTGCACAGATATTGATGTTTTCCATTTTAAGGAGTGCCTCGAGTGAGGGCATTTTGAGATTTAGACTTCTAGCACTGAGTAGCATTACCCTCAGTTTTTGCTTGCCTGTTCCTGTTACGGTGGTGAATTTGTTATTTGAACCTTGCCTAAAAAAGGCTCTAAGGGGGCAGCAAAAGCCTTAGCCAGTATCCAGAATCCCAGGGGTGACAGGTGCAGGCCATCTGTGGCAAAGCATCGTGGTCTGTTGACCATGTCATTCCAAGCAGACAGATACTGGATCCCCTTAGAATGACACCAGAAGCTTAGCCAATTGTCTTAGTCAATCATTTTGTCCTTGTACTGCATTATCATTTGGGGTGATGGCAGAATGCTACTCAGGGCTAGGGTTATACCTGCCTGGGCTACAAGACCAGAGAGCTCTTCCATGCCTCTTTTCATGTAGTCCAGGAAGGTACATCTCAGGTCATTCACACCAACATGGATGATGACAGAGTCATAATTGTACTTGTTGTGGAGTGACCTGAGTGTGTGGGTTATGTGGCTGATCCTGGCACCCAACAGTAACCTTCTCCTTGTTTAGCCTGGTGAGTGCGACATCAGTGTGCCTGACTATAGAGTCAACTATGACTAGTGTGTTGGGTACGCTGTTTTGCCTTAATGGCTGTGATTGAGTGGCACACTGAGTCTGTGGGCTATGTGTCATTTGGGTTGTGTTGGGGGGTGGAGGTTGCTTGCGTTTCTGCTTTGGAGGTCTCTGTTGCTTAGACAGATTATTATTGAGAGCCCCCGCAAATGTTTTTGTTACTATGTGTGGATTTTGGTGGTGTAGATTTAGTGAGACTATGTGATGAGTGTGGTGTGGTGCAAATGTTTACCTTCTCCTCATGAGTGTCAAGTTCAGTCTTGGTTGGAGAAAGCTTTACCTCCAGTTTGGCTAGATAAGTGCATCTCTCACAGGTTGTAGTGTTGGGTGGTAGGAAGAGAGGGTTGTCTGTGTACAAGAGGCAATTTCTACATTGCCTCAAGATGCCTAGATTCATCAGATACACAGGAGAGAACACTGGGAGCTGACCCTTGGACATGCCTGAATAAAAAACTATTTTCCTCTAGATAAGTGAGGAAAGTGAGTACAAGAGCTGTTTTTCTCTAAGCAAGTGAGAAAAGTAAGTATAAAAACTGTTTTCCTCTAGGTAATGAGGAAGATTGAGTGCTATCGTAATTAGTAGCTTATTAAGTGCTTACAAGTTCTGAACAAGTGCTGAGCATGAATAAGCAAATTTAAGTGCTAAAACTAAGAATCTGTATCTGCACTAGACGAGTTACAGGACAGAAACAAGTGCAAATGCAGGCTTTCAAATCAGAAAGTTGAGAGAGATGGAAGAGATTGCCCAAACGGCCAGTAACTACAATTTCTGGGCCAGAACCACTCCTTATGTGGTAGACAGGTTACCTAGTGCTTACCAATCCCACTGATAAGCTAGAAGGCTTCCCTCCAACACAGAAAGACTTGGGGGGCTCAGAAGCTTACATACAGTCCTGGATACAGCAAATCTGTATCTGGAACACTAGTTACAGGAAAGGTAGGAAACAGGCTTACAGTTTTTTTTTGTTTTTTTACAGAAAAGTAACAAAAACAGTAGTAAAAAAACAATTCACATGCAGTGCAAGCTAGCACACGAGTATGTAGCAATATTAGACTAAACACAGTTTAAAAAATGCAATTAAATTAAAAAGGACTAAAAGCAAGTGCAGAAAGAGTTTATTAGGTAGAATGTGGTAAAGAGATGGGACTGGGGGAGCGTCCCAGATCAAATCTACAGTGGGGCGGGCAACTGCAAAAGCCACCAAATTTAAACTACAAGCCAAAAATAGGGAGGGTGGGTAAGACAAAACAGTTTCAACAGAGATCTAAGCAACAACTAACAGCACAAACTCTAAAACCAAAAAAATATACTCAGCTCTGTTCAGTTTATTTTTTAGTATGGATGCTACATAGGTGCACTATAAATGTCATGCACATAGGCATATGTACAGTTTGGTATTTTAGAAACTGTGTATGAACTGGTGAGTACATTGCAAGCCCAAATAATTCCTACATGGCCACTACAAATTTTTCAGCTGTATCATTCAAAGTACTTTAATTGTATTTTTTTCCTGCTTCATACCATCTTGAGGTACGCAGTTTATGTAGACCTGACCAAACGTATATGTCATGAAGACTTCCAAGATGGCTGCACATTAAGTAACAGCTTACATTCAGTTCTCCCAGTGTGAAAAAAGAAACTCAGAACAGAGAACCAGTGAACGTGTATTTTGGGGTACAATTCAGTAGCTGGCCAGTAAGTGGACTGCCTGGATACCAGGACGAAGAAATTCAGAAAACCTGGAAGAAAATCAATCACAAAAGGTGACGAAAAAAACACTGACTGGGAAGAATTCTGCAGCTGTTCAGCAAACAGCAGTGCAAGCTCCAGCTTTGGTGCAAGACATGATTTCCAGTAACCTAGTGGAAAAAATAGGTCAAATGTACTCAGAGCTGATTAAAATAAATGAAACACTAATGGAGTGAATCAACTCAAATAACAAAAGGCTGGAAAAATGGAAGAAGCTTTAAACAGATATTTATATGAGGTGATACAACTGCAAAAATCAGAGGTCACAATGAAGAAAAGGCTGGGGAAATATGATATTGCTGAAGAAGAGATGTTTCAAAAAATAACACGGTTAGAGGACAGAGCACATAGAGAAAACCTGAGATTTTCTGCTGTACCAGAGAAACTGGAAGGAACAGATTGTATTAATTTTATGAAAGCACAAATAAGCAACTGGACTGGTATTCCGCAGCAGGAGTTGATAACTGAAAGGACTGATCATGTGCATGCTCCAAACCTGGCCATGAGCAAGCAACATAGACCTTTAATACTAAAGATGCAAGTCTATCAGCAGAAGGAGTTGATTCTGACAAAACTGTGGCAGAAGGACAAAGTACTAAAAGTGGGAGACAGCATAGTGTTTGTGGAAAATGATTACTCACTGCACACCAGGTAGAAGAGGGGTAAACTAGAACAGCAGTAAATTTACTCCACTAATCGGGGAATGTTCGGAAGCAGACATGAGAATCAAACTGCTGTACCCAGCTATCTTCAGAATATTTTTTCCTGGAGGGACAAAATCATTTCTTGATGCAGAACATGCTAAGGAGGAAATACAAAAGTTTGCCCAACAAAATGTGAGCTGTGAAACAGGAGGAGGTTCTTCTGGTAATAAAGACCACACAGAGAGACTGTGCCAGCGAAACCTTTTCTGGTGTTTCAAAGGAGACAGAAAACGCACAATAGTTGACTAGATGAACTGACAGTATATTGGAAATGAAGCAGAGACTGGATTTGAGAGATAGAGATAAATGGAAATAAACCCAGGAACTCATAAATTGATAAATAAATTTGGGATTACAAATCATTAATTATATTTGTGAAACATGACACAATAAGAAAAACTAGAAACATTGGACTTTTTTGACTTTGTTAAATTTGTAGGGACTCTCAAGTACATGCTCTACTTGCATGTAATTACTGTTTGGAAGAACACTTAGGAGAGTTGTAGGAGAAGGGAGAGAGCCAACTGTAAGTAAAATTTTTCTTTCTTAACAGTAGTATTTTTATAGTGTTTGATACAATCTGCATGCTATACAGTCAAGTTTTCTCAGCTATTTTCAAGTGAGGATACTAAAGTAAACAGGTGTGTCTGTTTTTTTTTTCTTTTCTATTTCTCCTTGTTCCGTTTTAAGATATGTAGGCACTGCAAAGAAAAGTCTGGTCAAAAGAGCATGATTCAAGAAAAGTACAGTTGTGTACACTTACCATAAATGTAGATGTTTGAGTGTATTCACTGTTGCAGTCATTACATTTGGGTAATCTGCTGGCAGGATGCCTTCAGTCGGCCTGAAAAACAAAGTCTTGGGTCCTGCGTCAGTTGCTGTCTCCTCTTCCATGACGTCAGGGGTATAAAACATGCAGCCGGCGCCATTTTATTCAGTCTTTCTTGGAAGTTTCAAAGCTAGGAGGGAAAAAAACTGATAAAGATCTGGAAGTTTTTTTAACAGTAATTTAAGAGAAGGAGAAGCACCAACATCCTGGAAGAAAGCAGTGGTGGCTCTAATACCTAAAGAGGGTAAAGACCCCTCAGATCTAGCTTCATACAGGCCCATTTCAATCCTAAACCATGATTATAAAGTGATTATGTCTAAAAGAATAGCAAAGGTGATGCTAAAATTGATAGATCTGGATCAATGATGTTTTGTGGAGGGGAGACATTATTAACAGAACACTGATGATCCAGATGGAAGCAGAATGCAAGAAAATACAATTGTTGTTGGTGGGTTTTGATGAAGAGAAAGGATCTGACAGAGTAAGTTGGTAATTTATGAGCGGGGCAATGCAAGCATTTGCATTCCCTAATAAATTTCTAAGGTTGATTTAGAGGATATATGAGGGATCGGAGGTGAAAATTAAAGTGGGTGACTTCCTCTCTGATCATTTCTGTTTGAGCAGAGGAATCAGGCAGGTGTGTCCTCTTTACCCTTTATTATTTGCATTATATTTAGAAACACTGGCAAAGAAAACAAGAGACTCAAGAATTCAAGGATATAATCGGTATGGTAGTGAAGAAAAGCTGGGTCTATTTGCAGATGATATTATTTTATACTCGATAAAACCAGAAAAAGGACATTTCAGTGTTGTGGAACATTTTGAGGTCGTTTCAGATCTTTTTGTGATACAAAATTAATTAAGCTAAAACAAAGCCAATAACTATAAATTATGTACCCACCCACATACTGGTTCAGCAATATCCAGATTTATGGGGACATAATAAAATGAAGTACTTAGGAGTAGGGCTTTTTTTGTGACTATATGCACCAGTATGGCGTACCGGCACCTTAGCCATGACATGAGCAGCCAAGTGCTCTGGATTGTGTGGAACAGTCCACATTTCAGATAGAGTCAACCCACTGTTCTGCACTGAACAGTAGTGGCTCCACTTTGCGATTTTTGATTGGCTTGTATACTGTAATTACAGCTAATGGGCACTGTGGTATACGAGCCAATCACGTAACTATTCCTGAGGCATAGGAAGCCAATAAGGAGGCAGAGAATGTGGCCGATCGCTGACTGCTGGTAGTTTTCATGCCATTGTCCTTCTTAGGTCTGGCCGCTCTAAGCTCCTCCTGAAGTACGTCTCTCTGCCAAGTTGGGCAATTCATGATGGGTTACATTCTTAAGGTTTTAAGATGGGAAAGGGTGAAGCAGGGATGACTTGGAGTTACATGCTTTATTTGCCTATCTTATGGGGAAAAAGAAGTGAAAGTTGAGAGACTGTAGATTTTCACTGTCGTACAGAAACCATTTTTAAAGCTCACTCAGTCCTGAGCTTTTCAGGTACTCCATGGTTATTTGTTATTTTTGGAAGGAATGTTATGTTACATCTCTGAGTGAGAGGCCTTCATATAGGTCAAGTAACACTGTCCAAGGCAAGATTAAGGGAGTGGAACAACTGATTTCTGTTCTTGTTTTGTTTAGTGAATCTAAGATGGTAGGCTTTTAATGTTGTTGATTTCAGGTTGTAAAACTTTTAATTAAGAGTGTTGTACCTCTGGAGAAGAGCTGTACCTCTTTACATGTTCTTTCAGCTGTTACGGTCCCATGTCAAGAAACTGCTGCTGTTTCCCTAATTTTGGCAAATTAATTATAGAAAGGATGTTTTAAAACTGTTGCATTGCTGGAGTTATCTTGGAAGAACATTTGTTTTTTTGTAGGTTTTATGATTTTATTTTTCTGTCATTGACTGCAGTTGTGTTCCTACTTCACCATTTCTGATGTGGAGTTGATATTACACATTGTCTCATAATTAGCATCTGGGCTTAGTATGTCTGAGCCAGAATAGCTTGGAGCAGACTTCTTAGGGATGGGTAGGGATAGGTCAGGACAGTGTTAAGGGCTGGAATGGGAGGAAGTGGTCCATGGAAAGAGTTGAAAACAGGCCCGATCCTACAAAGATCCACCTCGTTCACAGCTGTAATCCCCAGTACAGTGTGCATCAGCCTTTTTCAACACTAGTTAACTACCAGAATGCAACTAGTAAAGTTGGAAACATTACCTGAGCATTAAAATTCATAGCACTGAACTTTTTTTTTTTTTTTGGGGGGGGGGGTGTTAGAAAAATTTGTTTTATTTTTACAAAATTTAGACTACATGCCATATGGTTAATAATTAAGAATCTTTATGCATTTAATAATGCATGTATCCTTAAATACATTTAATGCTATGAAGATGATCAGTCTAGGAAGAGTGGGCTAAATTGGATGACAGAAATTATAGCTCCACTATGCCTGACTCCTAACAGGAGGTTACTTCAGATATTATTAGTCTGAAGAAACAATACCAGATTTTTTTTTTTTTTGCAACTGGGTAGCCCACACTTGGGACAAGTGTCCTTTTTCAGGGGCAACCCAGGAGCACTGTCTCCTTAATTAAGTTGGCTAGAGTAGCACAGTAGACAGATGGTGGCTGTTGGAATCGAACATTAGATTTTAGGCAATCTCTTGTTATCAACTCATAGTCTTACTTCTGTGCACTGTCAGATACTTTTTATTTCCTATTAATCTTGCTCATTGATTTCATTTACATATTTTTTGGCTTTAGGTAAGACAGGCATTTTCATACAAAACGTGTTTCCTCTCTCCATTCTGCACCAGCACCATTTTGTGTCTGACCACATTTGCTTTACCTGTTCAAACCTTTCTGTATCTGATTACACTTTTATTATTTGTTTCTCATCACCTCTGTTTTAAATGAATATGTATCACTGTTGTGTAATATGAAGTCTTCCTATTCACTCCTGTGCAATGAAGTAAAAGTTATAGTGTTGTTTTCTACTTCCCAAATGTCCCAATGTGCAGTTTTTTCTGTCTTTAGACTGTGCAGTGGACAGCTTTCTGTATCCAGTTACACTTGCAAGATCTGTTCTGTGTGTTTGCATATACTGCTTGGTTTTCTGGCAAATCACTGAGGATTCCAGTCACTTTAGTGACATCTGAGTTTCAGACTTCATATCCTTCAGAAAATGCATGCTAACAGAAATCCTGTTATTCAAGTAACTGTAGGTTTATAACATCAATATTTAAAATCCATCCTTATTTTTGGACCTTTGTCCCCTCCATTATTTAGTGAGCTGCAGCTGTGAAAAGTGACTTCCATCATTGTATTATTAAAACAGAACATTTTATTTATTTTTTTATGAAAGAGCATTTGGAGAAAAAAAAAAGTTTTTTTTTTTGGGGGGGGGGGGGGTTGACCCAAATAGAACATATGCATACCTCCATGTTTTGTTTACAAAAAAAGCACTGGTTAGAAGTATGGATTAAAAAGGATTCTGGTGTGTTAGCTAAGGATATGTGGGAAGTGACTTAAAACATAATACAAAAACTGATAAACTGGACGTGCTGGTATAGAGACATGGATAGCAAGATACAAGCAGTTGAAATGCTTTTAACCCCTTTAGTTTTATATGCAGGTCAGGCATACCTTGATCATAGGTAGGTACTAGGCTATCTGCCCAAGGGCATTTATAAGCCTAGCCACATTGATTAATTAACTGATCCTCTGTCAAGCAGAGCCAATGAAGTGATCCCAGGGATGTATTTTCTGTTACCCATCCACTCTTCAAGGTTTCTCTTGAAGAGTGTTAGTGAGGAGCTCTGCCTAATGTAGTTTGGAATTTTGTTCCAAAGCATGGGGAGTCTCTGTGACAGGAATCTGTCCCTCCAGCATGTTCTATTTATTGTTGTGGCAAGGTTTAGCTCACTAGAGCGTGTGGCTCGCAGTGACTTGGATTTCTTTAGGTGAAGCATGTCCATCAATTCGGAGTTGGACATGGCTTTGTAAGTCAGGCAGAGATCACCTCTGAGTAAGCAATATGCCACTGAGTACAGCCAGAGTTTTTTCAGTCGGACTGCATAGGACATATGTTTGAGGCCAGTAATTCTCTTGGTGAGGTACTTTTGTGGTCTTTCCAGCTGTTGGAAGTGTCTTGTGAGGTACATCCCAAATGGGGCATTGTACTCTATGATGGGTCTGATGAGTGATGAGTAGAGAGGCACTATAACCTCTTCATTTCTAGATGCGAACCCTTTAGTAATTAGATGGGCCACATAGAAGGATTTCCTAACTACTTCGGCAATATGATTGTCAAAGGAGAGATTACTATCTACCTGGGTCCCTAGATCTCTTATTACCTCTTCTGTATTAAGGGGGCTGCCACCTATGTGGTAATTTGTGGGTGTTTTGTTTTTCCCAAACGGGATGACTATGCATTTTTTGGCATTTAGCTTGAGGCCATGACTTTGACACCAGGTGTCCGTCTCAGTAAGTCCCTTTTGGAGGATGTCTGCATCAGCCGGAGAGTCAATTATGGCTCCCAGTTTGCAGTCATCGGCGAATTTGGTTAACCATAGTCCTCCTGTGTTTGCCTGTACGTCTGAGAAGTATATGCTGAACAGTACGGGTGCCAGGACCGAGCCTTGCGGGACACCACTTGTGACTGGTTTAGAGTCGGACCTGGAGCCAGCTATTCTTACCATGTGAGTTCTAGCTGTAAGCCAGTTGGCAACCCATCTCGTGACGTAGAGGTTTATGTTCAGGCTGGTGAGTTTTTCTGTAATACCCGAGTGGGGAATGATGTCGAAAGCCTTGGCGAGGTCAAGGTAGGCTGTGTGAACCACCTTTCCCTTGTCTATGGCCTTGGTGACTGTCTCGAAGAAGTCAACCAGATTTAGTAGTCATGATCTGCCCTTAACAAAGCCGAACTGGGTCGGGTCAAGTGTTTGGAGGTTCCCAATGTCTTTGTTAATGAGTTCCATGATGATGCACTCCACAGCCTTGCAGACCAGGCTAGTCAGGCTTATGGAGCGATATTTACCAGGGTCAGTTGTGGCCTCTCCTTTGTGGAGAGGAATAACCATTGCTGTGTGCCATTCTATGGGTACATAGCCTGTGGAGAGGCTGAGGCTGAACAGCGTGTTTAGGTGGGGGGTTAGTTCGTTCTGTAGTTCATGCAAGACGCAGCCTGGGACACCATCTGGCCCCACTGATGCTGTGTTTTTGGCTTTTGAAAGGGCTGTTTTCACCTGTGTGTCTGTGATTTCTGGGACACTACACTTTTCTAGTATTGCTGTGGGCCCTTTTGGGGGTGGGGGGGTGATGTTTGCACTAAATCTATCTGCCAGGATGTTGGCAATATCGGCAGGTTCAGTATATTTTGTGCTATTTTGCACTAGTTCAGTGCATATCTGCGAGTTGCCACTTAGATTCTTAAGATAGCTAAAGAAGGCTTTGTGGTTACCTTTTTGAATCCTTGGCTATTTTTCTTTTGACATTAGCCTTGGATGATTTTACGAGGGACCTTAGTTTCTTAATGATACTGAACAGGGATGTCTTTCCTTCTTGGGATTTGCTTTTTTTCTGAACTAGTTTCTTCCGTCTATTGTATAGCCTGTTTATGGCAGGGGTCAACCAAACTCGTTTCCTTCTCTTAGAGGAGTGAGTCTTGGTTTTGCTAGGGATGGCACGATCCATGCATCTTGTAGGTGCTCACAAAGTGCATCTGTAAAGGTTTCTGCATCTTGGGCGGCATTATCCTTTGGCTTGGGTGCTGTGAAACTTACCACCTCTGTCTTAAGTAAGGTGAAGTTTGCTTTAGAAAAGTTTTTTACTGTGGTTTCCTTAGTTGGGGGTGGTGGTGGGGTGTGGACATCCAGAGTGATTAGTTTATGGGCTGATCTAACCAGTGCCGGGTTGTCCTCCGGTGTGGAACACCTGTCGCCCATGTTGGTGATGACCAGGTCCAATATGTTTTCACCTCTGGTAGGCGAGTTTACCAGCTGATCCAGGGTGTTTGAGTTGATGAATTCCAGGAAGCATTGGGTCTGGGAGTTTGTACTTGAGTAGTTTTCCCAGTTAATGGTAGGGTAATTGAAATTGCCCAATATCAGGGTGTTTGGTAGGCCCTTTATGTTTTCCAGTGTTTCCAGAAAGATGGAGTGGTGGTCCTGGGTCATGGAGGGTGCTCTATAGCAGGCCACAATTTGCATTGCAGATTTGCCTGATGTTAGTTGCACATGGATGATCTCAGAGGTATCATGCTCTGCCACTAACCTGAAGGTGTAGGTATCCTTGATGAAAATGGATTCACCCCCTCCTTTTGTGTTTCGGTCCGTGCTCTGTGGCCGAAACGTATGGTATGAGTTGTAGCCCGGTAGTGCTGGGATGCTCTCTGGAGCCTTGAACCAAGTTTCAGTTACTGCACAGATGTCAACGTTCTCCATACTGAGGAGTACTTCGAGCTCATGCATTTTGAGATTTAAACTCCTGGTGTTGAGTGGCATAGTAGCATAACCCTCAGTTTTTTGTTAATTGTGTTGTTTACGGAGCTGGGTTTGACTTTTGAGCCTTGCCTAAAAAAGGCACTATGGGGGCAGCAAGAGCCTTGGCCAGTATTCGAAAACCTAGGGGTGACAGGCGCAAGCCGTAACTTGTGAAGCAACGCGGCTTGTTGAGCATGTCATCCCAGGCTGACAGACACTGGATCCCCTTTGAATGACACCAGAAGCTTAGCCAATTGTTGAAATTGATCATTTTTTCTTTATGCTGAGGTATCATTCTTGGTGATGGCAGGATGCTACTCAGGGTCAGGGTCATACCAGCCTGGACTACATGATCAGAGAGCTCTTCCATGTCTCTTTTCATGTAGTCTAGGGAGGTACATCTCAGGTCATTCACACCAACATAAACAATGACAGAGTCATATTTGTACTTGTTCTGGCGTGACCTGAGTGCTTGTGTTATGTGGCGGATTCTGGCTCCCGACAGGCAGCTAACAGTAACCGTCTGCTTGTCCAGCCTAGTGAGTGGGACGTCAGTGTGCCTGACTATAGAGTCACCTATCACTAGTGTGTTAGGTATGTTATTTCACCTTAAGGGCCATGATTGTGCGGCACACTGAGTTTGTGTTTTTTGTGTTGTCTGGTTTGTGACGGGAGGTGCAGGTTGTTTGGGTGTCTGCTTTGGAGGTCTCTGATGCTTTTGCAGGTTTTTATTTAGAGCCTCTGAGTATGACTTTGTGTATTTATGTGTATTTTTTGCCAGTGCTGTTTTAGTAGGTCTGTGTGTGGCTGGAGGTGTGGTGAAGTGTTAACCTTCCTCTCTTGACTGTCTGTTCCAGTCTTAGGTGGAGACAGCTTAGCCTCCAGTTTGGCTGTATAACTGCATCTCTCACATATGTTAGTGTTTTGTGGTAGGAGGACAGGGTTTTCTGTGTACATGAGGCAGTTGTAACATTGCCTCAGGGTACCCAGATTCACCAGCTGGACTGGAGAGTACACCTGAAATTGCCCTTTGGTCATGCCTGAATAGTAGGGTGAGCTGCTTAGTGGCTTGTTTGGTGAGGGGTGAATAAAGAGCCTTGCCCTGCTGGGCAATCAAGTGTCAGGGTATATTAGTGCTTGCTATTAGGTACGCGCAAGTGCTGGGCTGTAAGATGCTTTTTGAGTGCTTAGGTTGAGAGTTAGACTAGTTTCAAGGGAAAAACTGAAGAGGAGACTTAGTGGAGCCGGGAATAATTTAACCGTAGCTGCCCGGTGCGCAAAACCGTTCAAATGCGTTTTTTATAGTAGGGAAATGAAAGAGATAGAAATTAGCCCAAAATGGCCAATAAACTACTAACTTCTGGGCTGGAACCACTCCTCCAGGGGCAGATAGGCTGCTCAAAGGTCCCCTCTCTCACAGGTGAACAGAGAAACTTCCTTCTATCCAAGTAAGGTATGGGCAACTCAGAAACTAGTATCACAGCCCTGAATTCAGCACTAGCCTGAAAACTGGACTATACTAACTTAGAAAGGCAGGAAACAAGGAATTTTTTTTTTGTTTTTTTATAAAGATAAGGCAAAAACAGTAACAAATACACTTAAAACAGCTTTAAACAACTACAAACGATTAGAAAAGGCTATCACACTTTAGTGTATAGCCTACAACAGTTAAACAAATTATTTAAACAAAAAACAATTTTTTTCAAAGTGCAGGCAGTCAATTAAGTAGAATATGTGAAAAAACAAGCTTTTAAATCACAATAAATGCTGGAAAATCTGCATTTAGACGGAAAACAGTTAAGTACAGCAAGAAAGTACAGAAAACTGATACTTAATCACTCCAACATCTCTCTTCTAAGCTATAAGACTAGTTTCAGTTTAAGGCCTTCTAGTGATACCCAGTAGGTTAGTTACAGGAAAGATGTGAAACAAGCGCAGATGTGGTCTTTTAAACCAGAAAGTTGAAAGATACGGACAAACTGTCCAAATGGTCAATAAACTACAATTTCTGGGCCAAGAACCTCTCCTCTCGTGGTAGACAGGCTACCTAGTGCTTACCACTCCCACTGATAAGCTAGAAGGGTTCCCTCCAACACAGAGGAGAAATTGTGGATAGCAATTAATAAAGAGTTGAAGGATTTTATCTGGGAGGGGAAGACTGCAAGAGTCAAGTGGGATAAGCTGAGTCTTCTAATAGAACAGGGTGGTTTGGGGTTACTTGATTTGAAGGGGGATTTCAGAGCTACACAGTTAAGGCTCCTATACATAGCACAAGTAGAAACCTATCATTCAGAGTTGAAAGATATGATGAAACGGGGGAAGCTCAAGAAACAAGGGCAGACTGGGATTTTGGATGCAGATGCTTAACAAGAATAAAAATAACCATATAGAATATTACATTCATAAAGTAGCAGAAAATATTCTAAGGACTAAGCCAACATGGGAATGGAGAAAGGAGATTTTGCCAATAGGGATGACTGCAATTAGGGATACAGCCAGTAGGCAAGAGGGGGCTGAAATTTATTGCAAAAATGGTCAAAAGAACCAAGATAGTGGGAGCAAATAATTAGAGAAGGCAAGGTAATAGAATGGGAAGAGGCCAAGAAGTTATATGGACTGCAGGCTACAGACTGCCTTCTCTATCAAGGATTGATATCTGAGTATAGGCAAAGAGAAAGAAATAAGGGGATCCTAAGCATTAGACCAGTACTGGTAGAATTTTTTGTAGAATCTAGAAGCTGCTGTTAAGAAATTATTATTACTACAGTGTACAAAATATTGCATGGTAACTATAAGAAACAATCAGAGGAAGTTAGAAAGGATTGGGAAGAGAAACTGGATAAGCTATTCATAAAGAAACAATGGGGGATGTATGTATGTCTTTCCAAATATGTAACAACGTCTAGTAGATTTAGGATCTTTGCTTAGAAGTGTTTACATAGTTATTTTTATACCCCAAGTAGACTCCAAAGAATTTTTTCTTCAGGTAGAGAGCAAATGTTGTAGATGTGATGGGGAAGAAAGAGATAACCGGTAACATATTTGCTAGGAGTGTAATGAGTTGGCAGACTTTAATGATTTCCTGCTGACTGCTCTGTCAGAAATACTGAGTGAGCAAATTGGTGAAAATAAAGAAATTATTTTTTTGAGCTATGACACAGAGTCTAATTTTGGTGGCTGCCAAAAAAGAAATTATTAGAAAATGGAAATGTAAGTCTTAACCAACTTTTCTTGGGTATAATGATTCAAACTGCACCGAATGGTCTTTCCTTCAGTGGAGGACAGTCTCTCCACTTTGTCCCCTGCACAACCTTAGTAATGTGTGCGAAACCTAGCTCTAAATATTACCCTGTCCTTAACTCCAACATTAGACACTAACTTATGAAAAACACTTTCCATAGCGTCACTGCTACACAAGACAATCAAACAGACTATACACACACACACACACACACACACACACACACACACACACACACACACACACACACACACACACACACACACACACCAATAAAAATATCACCTTCTTTAACCTAACAGCATGGCAACAGCACAGTAGTACTATCGCAGATACACCCCAGGGGTTACCTCAGTGTCACTGCTCGACAGAGGCACAGCTAAATAATGGGCATAGTTTCTCCAAACTAAGGGGTGGCGTAAGCCACAAAACTATGGGCTAGGCTTATAAATGCCCTCGGGCAGATAGCCTAGTATGAACCTATGAACCTATGAACGTGTGAGTAAGGAGACAAGCAGCAGATAGATTCACAGGTTCATAGATTAGTACTAGGCTAACTGCTCCTGTGAGCAATCTGAAGCCTAGCCAATTACCCCATGTGAGAACCAAACCTTGTACCTTGTGTCGGTTAGGTAAACACTTTTAACCATTATACCAACCTCCCACCCAGACTGTAGGAGATACAGGTTTAGTTATGTTACCATCATCACAGGTGGCAAGGGACACAGTAATTCCTGTCAGTCATCCCATCCTTGCTGGGGTGTGCATTTTGCTGTCGGTGGAGATGTGGATGTCTGGATTATGGGTATTCTGCATGAAAGCCAATCCTCTGTGTTGAGGTTGGGTGCTACTGCATGGCTTTGACTTGCTGCCACTTTGGCTGCATTCAGATGTTTGGCCAGGGCTATTCATAGTCAGGGATGTTGTTTGGCTCTAGGACTGGCATCTTGCAGAATTCTGTTGTTGAGATTTCCTAGCCATTGTTGGTTAGGTGCCATCACTGCCTACAATGGTGGATGGCCCTGCAATGGACACACTCTGGCAGGAAATTGAAATGGGTGTGAACCCTATTATGGTACCCCCACACATTCAGCTCATGTATGTACCCTACTCAGCCTTGAACATCCTTGGCTGTCTGAGCAATGATAGCGAAACTTGTGAGTCTCACAGGGAAGAGGACATGGGCAGCAGTGTGTGCCTCCATAGGCTTCATTTTCCTCATGGGAAAACAATTCTCGCCTCTGTTGTCCACATAAATTATACCACCTGTGAACACAGTGGGTATATGTAGGACTTCATGCTACAGGAACTGCTGATACACATGGTGGTTGGTGGTACGACAGCATAATATAGGTTATGAGTAATCCCACCAGTGTATGGTATGATGATGAGGGTAAGGGGGTAGTAGTTGCAGAAACAGCTGTTGGACTTATGGGACCCATGTCACAAAAGGAGACATAGCAGAGCTCTGACAAAGTTACAGTACCTATATTGATGCATGGGGAAGATGTTAGTGGATGTTGGCTACTGGCTACTGCTGTTCACAGTACATCTATGGGACACAGGGAATAAATCTTCTATAAAAGTACAAGCATGTACAGAGACAGGTTCAGCAGATACTGTGGACAGCCCTATTACTCATTTAATGTTTGATCACATAACATATGCATGGATAGTCTTTACAGAAAGTAGGTATGCATGTGATAAGAATGGAATAATCACATTGCCCCTGTGGTAGGAAGGGTGACAAATACTGCTTACCACACAATGTCAGAGCACTGTATACACATCCTTGCAATTGTCTGCCTTCTGAATACTCCACTTTTTCCCACACTAGTTTAGGACTCGGTAATCCAGTGTTTTGTTGCTTGGTGTGCAGAATGGCAACAAAGTCACTGTCTGCCCCTTTATATGCCTGATTATGTGACAGGTATGCAATAGAGGCCAGGTGGCATGAGTGACAGTGAATCGCTTTATATTGATGCTCTGCATCCACTACATGAAGTGCAGACTGACACCTATGCACCAGACATCCCATTGTTGCATGCTCATCCTTAAAATAAGTGTTTGTATACACAACTCACATTTTTGCAGTACAAGGTGCACCGAGTGCATTCCAGAGTCACAGTGAGTGTGTGGTTTACATAACATCAGCTATATCTTACAAGCCTGCCATAATTGTATAACCGTTTGCATTGTGATAACCATTTTTTCTACAGCCCAAAGGAGACCACCTGTATGAAACATGAAGGACAATTGTATCTTCACTATCAAAAGGCTACTGGAATCCCCTGTGAAGGTTAATTCCATGAATGTGTTGCCTGGTATGAAATGTCTGAGGAGTTGTCCTCTGCCACTGGCATACCCTGGTCAGGGAAACAGTGCAGATATTGTTATAATGCCCTGCAGTGACAATGGTCTGCTAATGACTGTGCCTGGGCAGTGGACATTAGGGAAGCACAAGCACATAGTACTCTAAGTGCATACTGTGCTGGCTGCTTAACTTTATCAGAAGAATTGTTTTGTGTTCACATTTGCTATAGGAAAGAGCATATAACTGTTTTTTTCTTTTCCTTTGGGAGATGTTTGAACCACACACTGTCTGCTGCTATCACATATACATGACAGCAGATGCATGCTTGTTGGTGAGGGTGGTGGTGGCACTTACTGTGACATGCCTATAGATGCATTTTCTGTCTGGACAGTACCTGTGATAGTGTTAGTCATACTTCACCTGGGGTGTCTGTGTACCATGCTTGGTTTATGTATATGAAATCTGTTTACACACTTTCACACACTGGCTTTGTGGCTGGAATGTCCTAGTATGTACTTGGTAAACAGATATCATACCTTATGTACATCACAGCATTCTAATATGGCCCATTCAGTTGCAGCAAGGCAGAATTTGAACTGAATTGTACTACGTTCTGCAAGAGGCAGGGTAACCTCATTACAACAATAAACAGAACATGCTGAGGTACATGTTCCTAACCCAGAGACTTCCCATACTCTGGAACAAACCTCTCATTCACATCAAGCAGAGCACTTTACTGGTCCTCTTTAAGAGAAATCTTGATGAGTGGATGGGCAATAGGAAGTTCATCCTGGGGATCACTTCAGTGGCCTTGCTTGACAGGGGCACTGGAAACTAACTTTGAGCGGCATGATGCCAGGGAATCTTCTTGGGCTAGGCTTATATAGGCTTCAGGGCCGTTAGCCTAATACACACCTATGAATCTAAAATCTATAAAATGGAGGACATATTTGGTTCATTAGTTAACAATGCCAACCTTTTGTGTACAATTTGGTTCTTTTGTAGAATACGTTTACTCATACCATGTTTTTTTTGTCTCTTCTCTTTCTACAGGTTGAAATGTTCCATTTGCTCCACAGGCAGCTGTGCTACAGCCCACCTCAGCAGAGGCTGTTGTGGTAGGTGATGGGACTGGTAGTGCCTCACCAGAGGGTACTTTCCATCACTCCTTGACAGGAAGTCTGGCACCACTGCCTAAGCAAGCTCAATTACAGCTTCTGCAAGTGGGTGGAGAGGCAGTGAAAAGAGAAGAGGCTGGATATATGGCCAATACTGACTGCTCTCTACAGCAAACTGCATGTCACTCTGCATGTTACTTTCTCTTTTTCTGACTCTCCTATACTCCCTTTTTCACAGCTTTTAATGCAACAAAGTTGTGTCCATGTCACAGGATACCACTGTATGCTTGGCATTGTATAAGCACTACTTGATGCCAATTGTAGCATTAAGTCTCAGAAGGCTTGCATAAACTGATGCAAATACCTTCATTCCTAAGCCATCTGTATGCAAAGAGTGCATACTTTGATGCACAGTTAGGTTGCCTGCTTACTTGCAGCTCTGTGCAGTTATGTAGCACTAAGCTCAGCTAAGTGCCTAGAAGGGAAATTTCTCTGAACAGGATATTTATGAATCATCAGCTGTGCAAGCCTTGTGCAGTAGCACAGTATATATTTATGAATACTGGTGTCTGCTTTTCTACAGTAGATCATATGTGTTAATGGTATGGAATCCCCAAGGTATGTTTTTTGTTGTTTAAGGGCTATTCTATATTTTGAGTGAGGCTCACTATGAAAGAGTCTGAGAACCTGTGGGCACAACAGAATGCATCATCACATGACTAAGCTGTGCATCATGTATTTCACCTTAATGCACCATTTTGTAGGATGTCCTTCAAGAATGCAACTGCAGTCCTGACATATGGGCTGTCCTGCCTCAGGCAGCCCTTCGGTCGGCCGGATTCCAAAGTCTGGGTCCGGCGCCGGCTGATGTCACCTCCTCCCCGACGTCAGAGCGGCTGGGGTATAAAGGCATCAGCCGACGCCATCTTCTTCAGTCTTTCTTGCCGCGCGGTGCCCGAAGCAAAAGCAGTTCGCAAGTGCTGGTCGGTCAGCTCCTGTGTTTTCAGTTACCGAAGTCATCTAAAAGCTGGCACTCGTTGGGGAACATTTTTTCTTGCCTCAGCCGATGTCAAAACAAATTGAGAAAGTTAATAATTGTTTGTCTTGTGGTAAAAAAATACCTCATAAGGACTTCCATTCCTACTGCCTCCCTTGCCTGGGCCCAGACCACGATGTCTCGGCCTGTGCTGCCTGTGCTTGCTTTAATAAGCGCACTCTCAGGTGCCGAGCAGAATTTGCCGAAAACTTTTTTGGCGAATCCTTCGCTTACAACATGCCGTCAGAACAACCGACAGCACAAACTACCAAGAAACGTAAAGACCGGGACCGACATCCTCGGCCTGCGTCTTCCACCGATTCTACACCTAAGCCCTCCACGAGTGCTTTGGTCCCTTCGGAAGCGATTATTCAACAGCTCCAGGCCGACGACACCACATTAACATGCTCCTCGGTCTCGGAGGCTACACCGGTGCCGGTTGTTGAATTTCCTCCAGAAACCGAAGTTCTTGAACTACCCGACACCATTCCTGTGGACAAGGTTACCCCTGCACATGGGACAGCTAGGCCTCCTGTATCCATGTCCATCAAGGCCTTAGCACGTGCTAAGGCCGCCAGCCAGGCCAAGGCCCATCCTAAGCCTACCTCTCAGGCTCCTTCTTCTGATAGAGAGATCATGTCTCTTGCTGCAGACCTAATCTCTCTTATCAGGGGGTTTCAGCCCCATCCAGACAGAGGTTCTCAGCCACCTGCAGAAAAAAGGCCTAGAACTGAGCAGGCAGACAACCTCTCTTCAGATGAAGCCTCTGGGGATTCAGAGCATTCAGATACCCATGAAGAATCCTTCTAAGCCTATGAGGATTCTGATGCTGAGGAATCTATTCCCTCTGCCTCTCCTCCTGAGGATTTTTCTTTCGGTGAAGTCCTCCACTCCATGAGGGAACATTTTAAGTGGCAGGGTCAGGAATTCTCTGACTCTAGGAAAAGGCTCTGTACCTTCCTCAAGTTACCCCAGCACAGACCTTTGGCTATCCCTCCAGTTTTGGATGTCCTGGATGATGTATTTTCAGACTCCAGTGCTTCCCCTGATTCTCTCCCTCCTGCTCCTGTCAAGCCAGACAGATATTACAGGGTCCCTGACACTCACAAGCATTTCTTTAAGGCCCAATCTGTGGATCTAGAAACTATTTCACAGGGCCCCAAAGGAGTGGCTTCTTCCTCGGCCAAAAATCCACTACCAGCTGACAGGGAAGCAAGGTCCCTGGAGAGATGGGGTAAAAAAGTTTTTACCTCTACCACCCTTGCCATGAGGTCACTTAACTGCCTTTTTCATATGTTTAAGTACCAGGATTTTTTACTGGATGATTTGCAGAAAAAAGCTAGCCTCTCCTGAGCCTATAGATAGAAAGGCATTGCAGGATTTGGTTCATAATTCTCAGCAGGTTAGTAACCATTTTCTTCAGTGTGGTTATGATGCATTGGAGACTTCATGTAGGGCAGCCATAACAGGGGCTGTTATCCGTAGACATGCTTGGTTGAAAGAGCAGCCTCTGCCGGATCATGTTAAAGTAAAGCTCCTGGACACACCTCTGGATAAACAGAAGCTTTTTGGTGCTCATGCTCAGGATGTGTTGAAGTCTATTGAGGAGAAGGCAAAATCAGTACAGACAGTAAAAGATTTCCTCCAGGTTCAGCCACCCAGATTCAGCAGAAATTGGCCTTCAAAGAATTGGTCCTTTCCAGACTCAGACAAGTTTCAAAGGGGAAAGAACAGGCGTGCACTAGGTAGAGGGCAATACCGAGGCTCCTACAGGGGACGCCAGTGGCAACCTCAAAATCAAAGAAGTGGCACAGGTACTTCACCTGCACCACAGGGACAATCACAATGACTTACCTACCACTCCGCCTACCAAGGCTCAAAGAGAAGCACCTTTAGGCGGAAAATTATCTCTATTCTCAACAAACTGGCACATTATAACAAAGGACAAATGGATTCTGGATATAATACACAGAGGCTACAGATTCCACTTCCATACTTTACCAACAGGACAAGGCATGCCAATCCTGCCACAAAATCAAAGAGCAGAGGCACTCAGATAAGTCTCAAAGCTGTTAAAAATAAAAGCAATAGAGAGGGTTCCTCCTCAGGAACAAGGCCAGGGATTTTATTCAAGACTGTTCCTTGTTCCAAGAAAAGAAAAGCAATGGAGGCCTATTTTGGACTTGTCCGTTCTAAATACTTTTCTCATGGTGCCAAAATTCAAGATGCTGACGTTACAGCAACTTCTTCCCATGCTGGGCAAGGGGTTTTGGCTGGTTACTCTGGACCTCAAGGAGGCATACCTGCATGTCCCTATCAGACACAGTTGCAGAAGATACCTCAGATTTCTTGCAGGAACAGAGCACCATCAATTCTCAGCATTGCCGTTTGGCTTATCTACTGCGCCCAGAGTATTCACGAAATGCCTGGCATCAGTAGTGGCACATTGCAGACTCCAGGGGATTCAAATATACCCTTACCTGGACGACTGCCTTATACAAGCAGACAGCAAACAAACCTTGATAAAACACTTGGATTATGTCATTCATTTGCTGCAGGCTTTGGGATACACAGTCAACCTTCAAAAATCAAGACTACTGCCATCCCAAGAGATTATTTTTCTAGGAGCAAAGCTGAACACACAGCTACAAATGGCCTTCCTCACAGAGGAGAAACAAGAGCATTTAACAGATTACTTCAAAAGCCTAGCAAAACTAACCCACCTGACCACAAGGAAAACCCTGCAGGCCCTGGGGTTCATGGCATCTTGCATTCTTCTAATCCCTCTGGCAAGACTTCACATGAGAAAACTGCAATGGTACCTGAAAAGCTTGTGGTCTCAACACAGCCACAACCTGGAAGACATAATACCACTCATACCATGCCTGCAAAGGGAATTTTTGTGGTGGGCTCAAGCAAGTCACTTAAATGAAGGTATGCCTTTCAACAAACCTCCAACAAGTCAAACTATTACAACAGATGCCTCAGACCATGGATGGAGGGAGCACATGGACGGCAGATGCATTCAAGGGCAATGGACTCCCATGGAAATGCATCAGCACATAAATCAAAAAGAGACGTTGGCAGTGATACATGCAATAGAAGCCTTTGGAAAATCTCTTCAGCAAGGTCAGCTGCTAATAAGGACAGACAACACCACCATCATGTGGTACATAAACAAACAAGGGGGCACTCATTCCTATCCCCTCTGCAGACTAGCAATGACTCTTTGGGAAAAGTCCCTGAATCTGAACATCTACTTGCAATCCCAGTTTGTTCCGGGCAAGGACAATGTTCTGGCAGACAGGTTGAGCAGAAATTTCTTGGAGCCACACGAATGGATGCTACACCCACGCATATTCTCTCAAATAACATCTGCATGGGGAAGACCAGACATAGACCTCTTTGCAACTCTTCTCAATCATCATCTGGAAAGGTTTTGCACAAGGATACACCATCCTCTAGCCTGGAGAACGGATGCCCTTTCCTTCAGCTGGAATGCCCTAACAATTTATGCATTCCCCCCCTCTACCTTTACTCACCAAGGTGTTACTGAAGATCAAGGCAGAACAACCGAGAGGAATCTTGATAGCTCCAGACTGGCCAAGGCAACACTGGTATCCACTGCTACTGAGCATAACTCACTCCAAACCGTGGCCCTTGCCTCAATGGCCTCAGCTCCTGACTCAACACAATTACAAGACAGCTCATCAGAACCTACAAACCTTGAAGCTGGCAGCTTGGAGAATTCCATGACTGGAACCCATGACTCCCTCTCCAAAACAGTTCAGGACATCTTGCTGGAGGCACGCAGACCTTCCACCAGAAAAACCTACTCGGCCAAATGGAAGAGATTCATCATCTGGAATGTCAACAAGGGACAGGATGCATCACTGATGAACATACCTCAGATATCAGAATACTTGGCAGAAATGTTTCACAGTGGCCTCTCATACTCTTCCATCAAAATCCATGCTTCAACTATCTCTGCACATTACAACTGTGATCCACCTGTGTTTTCGCATCCCTTGCTAAGACAGTTCCTAAGGGGTATAAAGAATATCAAACCTCCAAGGAAACAACCAATTCCTGCATGGGACCTCAATTACGTCTTGGAAAAATTAACTCTTCCTCCTTTTGAACCAGCAGCATCTTCAGAAATGCAATTTCTCTCTTGGAAAACGGTTTTCCTGTTGGCAGTCACCTCAGCAAGAAGAGTCTCGGAGATACAGGCCCTCATGGCAGTTCCTCCTTTTCTCATCTTTCATCAGGACAGAGTTTCCCTTAGAACCAATCCTTCCATCATGCCTAAGGTGATATCCAGAGTGTCACTAAACCAAGCAATTCACCTGCCTACTTTCTTTCCTAACCCTCAAAACAAAGGGGAAAAGCTGTTGCATACTTTGGACATTCACAGACAACTACGCTACTACTTGGACAGAACAAAGTCTACCAGGAAGTCTGACCAACTGTTTGTAGCCTACGCTGCTGGGGCACAAGGAAAGGCAGTCACCAAACAAACTATCTCAAAATGGACTGGACACTTCATCAGATTCTGTTACTCCTTCCATGGAAAGAGTGTGCCAGCTAATATTAGACCACACTCCACCAGAGCTATGGCCACATCCACAGCCTTTCTTAGAGGAGTGGCCACAAAAGATATTCTAGAGGCTGATACATGGAGCTCCGTGCATACATTTACCAAACACTACAAACTGCCATTATACTCCAGATCCCGAGCAGGCTTTGCTTCGGCAGTCCTGCACGGCCTTCTAGCTACACCATCCCTTGCTTAGTCCTACCACCCCCAGCTTGGCTATGGTATTCAACCCATATGTCAGGACTGCAGTTGCATTCTTGAAGGACATAGTACAGTTTTGTACCTACCATAAATGTAGATGTCCGATAGATATGCAACTGCAGTCAGGCTTTCCCTCCCTCCTTCCCCTCTGTTTCTTCCCTTGGGTCCATTCCCCCCCTTTCCTATAAGCTGGGGTTATCTGTTATGGTGTATCTGTTTATTACTGTTGTGCATGTCTGAATTTTTTGTTTATCCATTCACAAAATTTAGCCTTCCTTGGAGGGCACCTGGCATCTGGGGCAAGAAACACTGAAGAAGATGGCATCGGCTGATGCCTTTATACCCCAGCCGCTCTGACGTCGGGGAGGAGGCGACAGCAGCTGGCGCCGGACCCAGACTTTGGAATCCGGCCGACCGAAGGGCTGCCTGAGGCAGGACAACCCATATGTCAGGACTGCAGTTGCATATCTATCGGACAGCTACATTTATGGTAGGTACAAAACTGTACTTTATCTCTCTCCTTTTAATCCTTGGCAAAAAAAAAGGTTATTTTGCAATTTGCTGGAAGTAGTTAGCAGCAATATGTTTTCCCCAGATTTGTTCACAGGAGAATTTACCTTCAAGAGATAACCATGAACTCAAAAGACTTTTTGGGATTGCTGTTCAGTTAAAAACGCTTTAGCCCTAGCTTATCTCTAATTCAGTAAAACATTCATCTTTGTGTAACATCACTTCATCTACCCCTTCACCACCACCACCGTTGTACATCATACATGGCATCTATTTCAACACTATTTTCTATGGCATTCACTGATGACTGTATTTTTTTTTTTGTGACCATGACTTCTTTAAAAAAAATGTTCCTCATTACACTTGAAGGTTAGGACATCTACAGAAATCCAGCTGAATCTCTCTATACCTGTATTGATGTTAACATAGAAGTGGGCCAATACCTGATTATGTTAACATGGGACTGAATCAGGGTTGCCAGATTTCTGAAGGTCCAGGTAGGGAAAAAAAAAAAAAAAAAAAAAAAAAAAGGGTCTTTCACGCTAAGTGAAGACCAAAGGTCTTTTGTTCGTACAGAACAGCAGGCAGTTCTGCATTAAGCGGAAGTGGCTCTGCTCTGTGATTTTTGATTGGCTCATATACCGGAATATGAGCCAATCAAAAGTTCACTCAGCGGAGCCTCTTCTGTTCAATGTGGAACAGCTCGCTGTTCCACATTGAACAGAAGTGGCTCTGCTTTGCAATTTATGATTGGCTCATATCCTGACATATGGGACAATCATAAATCACAGAGCAGAGGCTGTTTCATCAGGATTTTAACCAGGAGTGTGGGACTTGGGGTTGGGCTGCTGATCCTGGGACAGTCCTGCTCAAATAGGGACGTCTGGCAACCCTGGCTCCCATAATAAGCAAGTTGTAAGTCTAGTGAGAACTCCCTTTTTCATTCTCTTTGGATTTAAGTTATGCTTTTTAGGCCTGATGGGGCTGCCATTCTAGTAGAATATTATCATTGTTGGTATTCCCAGCACCCAAATGTGTTGGCTATATCTTTGTATGGAACTGTCAGTTACTTGTTCAAAGTCTATGCGGCCTATGCTGACTACCTCATCATAGCCATATCAGTCTCCTCAGCTCAACAGCAAACTGTTATGCATTCATCTGAACAATGTCCACACATAATCCACACAGTGCTCCATCGTGAATTCTTCTAAATCCCAGAAAAAATCATGCATGAAAATCAATACCAAAAATTAATAAAACCATAAAACAAAGCAATAACAGCAGTGGTTATTTGTAGCAACAAAGGGCATTGGCAGGAAAGCAAACTCAGTAACTAGCTTGGCTCCCTTTCTCACTAGAGGTGCGATCATGGAGATGTTTACATTAGTTAAAGGGGTTTGAGGCCATAGCCCTCCCCCCACAACACCAAAGACAGGTTTGACAAAATCATTTGAAAAAACAGACAAGTTAGTTTCAAAAGACAAAGTATACCAATGATTTAACACCTGATTGAGCACTACAGGTTACCAATTCCTAAAGAACATTAACTTGGAGGTACAACACAACCTCATCCTGTATGGTAGGGCTGCACTACCCAACTCTTGCTATTTTAAGATTTCTCCTCCAAGGCTGTACAGGTTTTGGGACAAGCAAATAAATACTTACTGCTGTCAACTCCCTAATTCACTCAGTATAAAGTTGTGCAACATTGGGGTGGGCATATGCAAATATTAGAATTGTAGGTGGCACAATACCCACATGGGGTCCTTTACTGCTCGCTCTTTGTTTTTATTTTCAGATTAGTATTTTATATTTATTTTGTGATTTCATATTTTTGAACTGCCTGTAGAAGGCCATCCTTTATGTTTGGTATTTTACGTTTCAGTCATGTGATTCAGGATTACAAAATAACCATTTACAACCATTTACAAGTATACAGCAGACCTTGACTACTTCAGTCATGGTGTTTGTTAGAATGGAGGAATACAGTTTCCTCACCCTCTCTGAATTTGTGGTGATGGCACATAACTGAGAATTAGATTGCTTCTAATTTGTAATGTTATGTGATGTGTTGTATAAAAAAAGCAGAAAATGGTAGAAAAAAGTAGTGTGTCCATGTATGTTGAAACAGATCTAGGACTATTGAACAAAAGTTTAATAGTCCGAATCCACAATACCCAAACGTACTTTAACAAAAGAGCTTTCACCGAAAAAGCACTTTCGTTAAAGTCCGTTCAAAAAAAAAAAAAAAACAATAAATCTTCTTTTATGCAGGGAGGCAAGCCGCCCCTGCACCCCCCACACCTCCCCTACTTTTATATTCTCACTCCAAGGTCACACTACAGTGGGGAAAATGGAATTCTCCCTTAACTGCACCATAGTGCGACCAGCACAACCAGCATACATAACCGAAAGTGCTGTTTTGCTGAACAGCACTTTCGGTTATGTATGTTCGGTTATTTCTCCTTCGGCAGAAAGTGCCGTCAGGGATCTGTACGGATCCCATTGAAACACCTTAGGGAGAGAGTTCAGGTTTTACAGCAAGTGAGACTAAATCCACATAAAGTATCCTTGCGATAAACTCATTAAAATTCTGTCTGGGTAGTATTCAAGCAGAACATGTGGCATTACAGATGAGCAGTTCTAAATCCTCTCCCTGAAGCACTGTTTATGTATTGGAATTAGTACCTGGGGGGATTCCTCATCAGTGAGGAACAACAGTCTACCTTTCCACATACCTAGTACCGGAAGCTAACTTACCAGTTTAGAGCTTACAATGTAAAAGTGTTCTTTTTTTCTTCCACCATCAGCACGGATGCTTCCTGTACTGCTTACCTAAGGACATATACTATAACTGCTGCACCCTTTTTTCATATAACAAACAGCAACGCTGCAGCAACAAACTGAAACAGGTATGCTTGTAAAAGGCACCCCAATGAGCAGATGGATAAGTAAATTAACAACACTGCTCCATACCATATCATAAATACACAGTGAATCTTACACTCTAGCAAGCACATGTTTTACATCAAGAGGTCAGTGGACATCCCTGCTAATTACATTATAGACAGCACCCCCCTAAGCGTAGACCCAGTAGTACATGATCTGGGTATTCAGGATGATAGTAATCTGAACACCACGTTTCCACAGTAGTAAGGAAATCCTTCTATGTGGCACATCTTTTAAGTAACAGTATCACATCTAGATTTAAGGATGTTACAATTCCATTAAACTTGGCCCTCATCAGACCAATAACTGGGTACAGTGTTCCCTTTTGCATGTGCCTCACTAATCACCTGTAATAACAGGAGAAACCACAGAGGTTTCTCACCAAAAAATTACAGGGTACACAAAACAAGTCTTGTATAGAAAGACTGAAAGCTCTGTCACTGCATTCTGTCTTGTACAGGTTGTTAAGGGGCGACTTGTGCCTGGCTTACAGGGCAGTCTCTGACACAGCTATGATGGAAATGCTACACAGTCATAAATCAAACTGCAGGAGGGTCACTCACTCCAGGGATCTTAACCTAGCCTCTGACATGAACGGGTCATGCTGGAGAGATGGATACATTTCCCAGAGACTGCCACTTCTCTGAAACAAGTTTCCAATTCACATGAAACAGAGCCCCTCCTTGACCCTTTTCAAACTTAACCTAGATCAATAGATGGGTGACCTCAAATTCACTCCTGGGGTGGTGCTCATGTCCATCCTGGATAGAAGAATTTGGTATTAACTACCATAGTTTCTTACCTCTGTGAACTTCACTCCCCTAACTGCCAACAATTGGGGAAACTCGGGATAAACAAGGCTAGGCTTGTAAGGACTCTAGGGCCATTAGCCTAGTAACCACCCATGAACCTATAAAATGTAACCACTGCATCTATTTATATCAGCAGTAAACCCAAGCAACCAAACAGCTATGTTGCAGAAAGTATTAAAAAATATCCATTTATCTGTCTGTCTGCAAACTAAAAGACTGAACTACATGGACACAAAGAATAAAAGAAATGGCACATATAAGCAATACTTCAGAACATTTCTAAGTGAAGGGATAATGCTTTTCTACCAGCATGGGGCTGTAAATAAAAGGGACACACAAATGAAACTGTTAGCATTTCCTGAAGTACAAATTACCCTTCTCCCAAGGTACTGAAAACCTGAGCCACCAGACTAAAAGCTATCTGAATGTAAAAAATAGGATCACCTGACCAACTAGTTTAACCAAAACAATTGAAGCTGCAAAGAATCTTGGCACCCTACCTTTAAAAAATAGTAAGCCGGTAATACTGCAATAGGGACAGGTTCACAGTCACTAGGCATCGCATCCAAAGGAGGACCCACAGCCTTCTGTACCAAAGACAAGTAGGATACCTGTGTCCTACTAACAATGCTTTCAGATTTGATAGTGTGGACACTGATGGCTATTTGCTAAACAAAACAGTTACACATATCAGAGAGCAACTGTAAACTTCTCTTCCCTTGAAACTCAATATTAATTGAATATGCACAGAAAGTAAACATTCTTTGAAAATGCACTGGAACTCAACATTCTTTGAAAATGCACTGGAACTCAACAGTCCTTGAAAATGCACAGAAACTCAACAATCTTTGAAAATGCACTGAAACTCAGTTCTTGAAAATATTCCTGCTGATAACAGATTGGCATTTGGTACAGAGGATTCAGGTTCTAGTATCCTGTAATCAAGGTACAGGGTTTGAGCCTGAATAAGTTAACCAACTTGCCATCTCTAGCTGGGGCATTCAGACATATCCACACACCCACACACACACACCCACTCCCTCTCTAACTTGTTCCTTTCATTACTCACAATCATACCCTCACTTGTTTCTTTCAAATGGAATGGCAACTCTGCATAACAACTCTAATGTTTAAATGTTCATGATGCATGCACATATGTTACTAAGGAAACACACACACACAGGATGTACTTTGCATGCATCCTTAAAGAGGAAATGTACCATACTCTACATGCGTTCTTAAAGAAGAAATGTAATGGAAGCAGAGTATGTTTTTAAAGAAGAAATGTAAATTTTGTTGCAGCCCTCCCAAGCCAGTGCCCTCCCCTAGCCAGTGGGCCCTGGGCAACTGTCTAGATCACCTAGTGCTAAATCCTGCTCTGACTGAAGGATCAGCAGAATGGGACTTATAATGAAATTTGTGATCCTCGGTCTCTTTGTAGAATTTATCAGGCTTCTTTGGTGCAAAAGGCATATAGTCAGGGGCTACAGAAAAAAATATCCAAAAGGGAAGCCAAAACAGGAGGAAAATCAGACTGTTTAGGAGACGCCATCTGTAGGAGCTTAAAGTACCTTTTTTGAATATCAGAGACCTGGGAAGAATCCCACTTAAAATAGTCGATCATGTAGGCAATAGTATCCTCAGAGGACAAACAGGGAGTCTGAATTTAAGAAATCCTCTTCCTCCAAACCACAGCCCATGGGGGGAAGGACTTTGGGAAGAACAGCCCATCTGAGGAGTTCAATTCCCTAGGCCTCTTAACAGGAGTGCAAGACCAGGGAGAAGCAGGACAGAGACCCCTTGAGGAGGCTTTAAGGCCATCAAAGCATTAAATGAACCCAGAGTGAAATCCAGCCATTCATGCTGGGGATCCTTTACAACAGAAGAAATATGCTTTGCCTTCTGCTTTTTTTTTTGGCATGATGTTTGCTCAAAAAATCCTTAGACGATTAGACCTTTGATGTGACCCTATAATGGCGGTAGGAATTTCCTCCCTCACTAAAATCTGAGGAAGCCGCCTCAGTCCCTTAGATATTATCAGCCATGGTTTCCTCCTCAATGTCAGGTAGAGACGTTGGAAAAGCCTCCAAGGACTTTTGAGAATTCTGATCCATGTTGGCCTCTGAAGGGATCACTGCAGAGGAATCTGAAAAAAACAAACAGATGGTCTTCAGGGCTTTCACTAGCCTCTAGTGAGATGTCTGGGGGAGGCTAGACAGCAGCTTGATCATGTCTGACTTTTTCTGGCCTTCTTTTTGGCAGATGACTGACCCTTGGGATGGGAGAGTTCCACCATAACACCCTACGCCAACAGCTTAAGACATTGATTCTCGAGGTATATGGATAAAGAGGAGAGGCAACTATGTAGGGTCTTAGGCACAAACGTCTGGCAGTTAGAACACTGCATATGATCATGAGGAGCACCCAAGCAAAACAGACACAGTTCGTGATGGTCTTTATGGAGAATCTGCCTCCCATACTGACACTTTGCCTTTCTGAATGACATGAACAGAATACCAAACAAGAATAACTATGAATAGAAGAAACCCCAAGCAAGGAACTTATCTGAAAAAATGTCTTGGCAACCAGCACAGCAGAAGGCCATTCAGAATGATGTATGATAACGGCATTTAGACTGGTAGCAAAGAAGTTCTGAGTGTTTGTGTCTATACGTCACCTTTATGCCCTATGTCTTGCATGGGTAGCATACATGTGATGTACAGCACCTATAAGAGCTGAAGGCTATGATATTCTGGCTGGATGTTGGGCAATCCTCGGCAGGAGATTCCTTAGGTGAAGAATACTGCAACAGTAATATGGAAATACACCATCAGTTAGGAGGGGCATGGGGAAATATCCAAATATGCATCTTATATTTTCATTATTGTGTACAAAACTGAGTGGCCAATTTAGTGCTGCTCCAACTGTTTTGCTGGGAGGAAAAAATGAGATTGCATAGTCTGCCAAGCTTGGGGGGGGGGGGGCAGAAGACAGCGCAGGCATTTGTTTTGTACATATTGTAAAATTATGAATTACTGTTACAGCTGGATTGCAATGGACATGTCAATGTCCAATAGGAAGCACATCTGACATGCATGTCAAAAAGCCAAGCAATGCAACATAACCCAAATGGGATACAGTAGAATAAAGGTAAAGCCTACAAGTATTTTCTGCCCAGCATGATGTTCTGTATGATAACATTTACATTAATAAACTGAAAGTAATATATGCACTGCAGGTTATTTATTTATGTAATTATTTAACATTTGTTGACCAGGAAAGTCCGACTAGGACAGAGCCTATTTTCAGCAGAGGCCCATGGAGAAATGCTCCATATGCATGTCTTTGGAATGTGAGAGAAACCAGAGTACCTGGAGGAAACCCACGCAAATGCAGGGAGGACATGCAGACTCCACACAGAAGGCACCCCAGCCGAGAATCGAACTGGAGAACCTCCTGCTGTAAGATGACACCATTGCTTACATAATGTTGGTTGAAACTAGCATTGGTATAATTTTATCAGAATTGCACAGCTAAAAAGATGCATACATTTGGTTGACTAACTGGATAAGCATGCATATTACAAGTTTGTATATTTTTATGACTGCGCACATAAGAAGAGGCCCAAAGAAGGTACAGTTGTGTAAAATCTTACCATAACAGTAGATGTCCTTCTCTTCACTGTTGCAGTATTCATTACACTAGGGGTCTCCTGCCAAGAACAGCCCGACGTCCGGCCAGAATACCAAAACCTTTAGGTTGCTTTAAATTCACTCCATTAGAGCTCAGGAAGTTTGCACTATAGCTTCCAATGGGCAGAGCCTAAGCCTTCTGACAGAATCAAATTATGTCCTCACATTTCAAACAAATGTTCATATTTATAAAACCACAGGGGTTATAGGTTCATAGGTTCATACTAGGCTATCTGCCCTAGGGCATTTATAAGCCTAGCCAGAATGTGTTTGGCTTTCGCAACCCATTTTAAATTTATTTTGCTATGCCCTTTTTTGAGGTTAGTACACTGTGCCTCTGTCTAACAGTGACACAGAAGTGATACCCGGGGTAAACCTACAATCTCCCATCCACTCATCAAGATTCCTCTTGAAGAGAGTCAATGAGGGACTCTGCCTAACCTGGACTTGGATTTTATTCCAGAGTGAAGGGAGCCTCTGGGTTATGAATCTGTCCCTCCAGCATGCCCTATTTATTTCAGTGCTGAGGTTCAAGTCTCTCGAGCGCGTAGCTCGATGGGATTTGGACTTTCTGAGGTGCAGCATGTCCATTATTTCCAGGTTGGACATGGCTTTATACGTCAGGCACAGATCGCCTCTGAACAGGCGGTATGCCACTGAGTAGAGCTGGAGTTTCTTTAACAGGGCAGCATATGGCATCTGTTTGAGCCCTTTGATCCTCTTGGTGAGGTACTTTTGGGGTCTTTCCAGTTGCTGCAGGTGTCTGGTAAGGTACATCCCAAAAGGGGCATTGTACTCAATTATGGGCCTGATGAGGGATGAGTAAAGAGGCACGATGACCTCCCCTGATCTAGATGTGAATCCCTTCATGATTAGGTGGGCTATATAAAATGTTTTTCTAACCACTTTGGCCACGTGGTTGTCAAATGAGAGATTGCTATCAACTTGGGTCCCCAATTACTTCTTCTGTACTTAATGGATTACCACCTATGGGGTAATTTGTGGGCACTTTGTTTTTGTCAAAGGGGATGACTATACACTTTTTGGCATTTAGCTTGAGGCCATGGCTCTGGCACCAGTTGTCTGTTTCTATGAGGCCCTTTTGGAGGATGCTTGTGTCGGATGGAGAGTCGATTATGGTGCCCAGTTTGCAGTCATCTGCGAACTTGGTCAGCCACAGTCCTTCCGTGTTGGCCTGTACCTCCGAGAAATATATACTGAACAAGAGAGGTCCCAGGTCCGAGCCTTTTGGGACACCACTTGTAACTGGTTTGAGTCTGACATGGCTCCAGCAATTCTAACCATGTGGGTTCTGTCCTTGAGCCAGTTTGCAATCCATCTAGTGACATAGGGGTTTATATTTAAGCTGGTGAGCTTATCTACAATGCCAGAGTGGGGTATTGTATCGAAGGCTTTTGCGTGGTCCAGGTAGGCTGTGTGGACCACCTTTCCCTCGTCAATGGCCTTGGTGACTGTTTCAAAGAAATCAACCAGGTTTAAGAGGCAGGATCTGCCCTTAACAAAGCCGAACTGGGTAGGATCCAGTGTCTGTAGGTCCCCAATATCTTTATTTATGAGGTCCATGATGATCCTTTCCATAGCTTTGCAGACCAAGCTAGTCAGGCTTATGGGGCGATAGTTTCCAGGATCCGTTGAGGCACCACCTTTATGGAGAGGGACCACTGTTGCTCTACGCCACTCTTTGGGCACATATCCTGTAGTAAGGCTGAGATTGAATAGTAGTTTTATGTTTGGGTTTAGCTCTTCTTGGATTTCATGTAGGATGCAGCCCAGGACACCGTCTGGTCCCATTGATGCTGTGTTTTTTGCTTTGGAGAGGGCGGCTCTTACCTGAGCATCTGAGATGTCAGGGGGGCAGCACTTTGCTGGGATAGATATTTGCCCTTTTGGTGGGGAGGGGGGGGGGGAGAAGTTTGCGCTGAACCTGTCAGCTAGGATGTTGGCAATGTCTGTGGGTTCGGTGTATTTTTTGTCATTTTGGACTAATTCTGAGCATATCTGGGAATTACCACCAAGGTTCCTAACATAACTAAAGACAGCCTTGTGATTATCCTTAGTGTCCTGTGCAATTTTCCTCTCGAAGCTGGCCTTAGACAATTTTATGAGTGCCCACAGTTTTTTGCTAATACTGATCAGTGATGCCTTCCCTTTTTGGGATTTTGCTCTATCATTTAGTAGCTTCCTCCTTCTATTGTATAACTTGTTTATGGCTGGGGGCCACCAGACAGGACGTCTGCCTTTGGAGGATTGGGTCTTGGTTTTATTTGGGATCGCATGATCCATGCATTCCTGAAGGTGTTCATAGAATGCGTTTATAAAGGATTCTGCGGTCTGGGCTGTATTTTCCACAGGCCCGGGGGCTTTGAAGGATTCCACCTCGGTTTTGAGGAGTGTGAAATTTGCTTTAGAGAAGTTTTTCACTGTGGTTTTCTGGGCAGGTGGTGGGGTCGGGATGTGAATATCCAGTGAGATTAGTTTATGGTCTGATCTTACCAGTGAGGGATACACTTCTGGTCTGGAGCATAGAGTCCCCATGTTGGTGATGATCAGGTCCAGTATGTTTTCCCCTCTTGTAGGAGTGGTAACAAGTTGTTCCATAACATTTGAGTTTATAAATTCTAGGAACCTTTGGGCTACGGTGTTGGAGCTAGAGTAATGCTCCCAGTCTATGTTTGGGTAGTTGAAGTCGCCCAATATAATGGTGTTTGGAGAGACCTTCATATTTTCAAGTGTTCTCAGGAAGGCCGAGTGGGGTTCCTGGGTTTGGGAGGGTGGTCTGTAGCAGGCTATAAACTGGAAGGCAGTTTTACCCACTGTTAGTTGCACATGGATAGTCTCTGATGCTTCGTGCTTTGCCACCATCCTGGAGGTGTGGGTATCTTTGATGAATATCGATACTCCCCCTCCTTTTGTGGTTCGGTCCAAGTTTTGGGGCCGAAGAGCATGGTATGAGGTATAACCTGGTAGTGCTGGGGTGCTCTCGGGAGCCCTGAACCAAGTTTCTGTTACTGCACAGATATCGATGTTCTCCATGCTAAGGAGAGTTTCGTGTGCGTGCATCTTGAGGTTTAGACTTCTGGCATTGAGTAGCATTACTCTTAGTTTCTTATCCCTTGTGATACCTATGGAGGTGGATTTGTCTTTTGAGCCTTGCTTAAAAAAGGCACTATGGGGGTAGCAAGAGCCTTTGCCAATATCCGAAAGCCCAGGGGTGACAGGTGCAAGCCGTCCCTAGCGAAGCATCGTGGCTTGTCGAGCATATCATCCCAAGCTGACAGGCATTGGATCCCCTTTGAATGACACCAGTACTTAAGCCAATTGTTGAAATTGATCATCTTGTCTTCATATTGTGGCACCATTCTTGGTGAGGGTAAGATGCTACTCAAGGTCAGGGTCATACCGGCCTGGGCTACATGCTCAGAGAGCTCCTCTATGTCTCTTTTCATGTAGTCCATGGAGGTACGTCTCAGGTCAGTCACACCAGCATGGACAATGACTGAGTCATATTTGTACTTGCCTTGGAGTGACCCGAGTGCTTGTGTTATGTGGTGGATCTTAGCGCCCGACAGGCTGCTCACCGTGTCCCTCTCCTTGTTCAGCCTGGTGAGCGGGACGTCAGTGTGCCTGATGAGAGAGTCACCTATTACAAGTGTATCAGGTGTGTTGTTTAGTCTTAAGGGCTGTGACTGTTCGACACACTGGCTTTGTGAGATATGTGTTGCACGTTTTTTGTTTTGGGGTAGCGGTTGCTTGGGTGTCTGATTTGGAGGTCTCTGCTGCTTAGGCAGATCTTTATTTAGAGCCTCCGAGTATGTTTTTGTGTGATTATGTGTTTGGTTTGCTGTCGTGGTAGGTCTATGTGAGACTGGAATTGTAGTGAGTGTGGTTTCCTTCACCTCCTGACTGGTTATGCCAGTACTGAGTTGAGAGAGCTTAGCCTCCAGTTTGGCTATATGGTTGCATCTCTCACATGTGTTGGAATTTGTTGGGAGGAGGAGAGGGTTGTCTGTGTACATGAGGCAGTTGTAACATTGCCTCAAGATTCCCAGATTCACCAGCTGGACCGGAGAGGAGATTGACAACTGACCTTTGGACATGCTAGAATAATACTGGGAATTCCTTTATAATTGAAAACAAGGGCCAGTGGGGAGTGAGGGTGTAGTGCTTTTAACTTTTAGTGCTGACTTATATAATTGCTTTAGTGAGCAAGTGCCAGGTAACTTAAGTGCAATGTGTTACAGGTAACTTAAATGCAAAAATGACAAAGAGTAACTTTCTTTCAAGTGAAACAAGGAAATAAGTACAGTAAGCAATGCAGATATCACTAGTGATCCACAGAAGCCCTGAAAAGACGTGTATTAGGTGGAATTAGCGTTCCAGGGAAATAACAAGCAAACAACAAGCATATAAACAAAGCTAGATTCAGCAGGCCTGGATCTAGTCTATGCTACAGCAAACAAGGTGTACCAATTTCAGTAAGATACAGTTCAAATACTCAGGCACTATAAACCTTTAACCAGAAATTCCCAGCTCAGAAGGGCAGAGTCCAGCCTCTTCTCCCACAAGAGTGCAGACCACGGACCTTCTTAATGTAAAATAACTGGCCTGAAGCCCAAGTGCTTACACCAGAACTAATACACTTTAAGAATAACAGACACTGGGCTCTCAATCATCAGTTCCCAACTTAGAAGGATGAAATCTACCTGTCCTGCCACCACCGTGCATGCCACAAACCTTCCTAATGTAAAACAACTGGTCTGAAGCCCAAGTGCGTAATCCAAAAGACTTAGAATGATAGCTACACTTTAATCAAGTTACTACCAAGCAGTAATAAATACAACTGAATACTTTAGAGAATGCCTGGATTAGTGCTCAAGTTACACAAACAAAGCTAGATCCAGCAGGCCCGAATCCAGTCTATGCCACAGCAAACAAGGCGCACCAACTTCAGTAAGAAGCAGTTCAGATATGCATGCACTATAAGCCTTTAACCAGAAATTCCCAGCTCAGAAGGGCAGAGTCCAGCCTCTCCTCCCACAAGAGCGCAGACCACGAACCCTCTTAATGTAAAATAACTGGCCTGAAAGCCCAAGTGCTTAAACCAGAATTAATACACTTTTAGAATAACAGACACTGAGCCCTCAATCAGCAGTTCCCAACTTAGAAGGATGTAAGCTACCTGTTCTGCCACTACAGTGCAGACCACAAACCCTCTCAGTGCAAAACAACTGGTCCGAAGCCCAAGTGTTTAAACCAAAAGGCTTAGAATGAGTTACACCAAGCAGTAATAAATACAACTGAGTACTTTTAAGATGATGCAAAAGTAAAATAAAGTAGGTAGAAACACAAGTACAGTAAAAGCAGATGATTTTTTTTTTTCTGAACAAGTGCTGAGATCAAATAAACAGATTTGAGTGCTGAAACTAGAAAAATGGCTAGCTATAAGAAAAAAAAACTAAGCTAGAAGGCTTCCCTCCAACACAGAAGGGCTTGGGGGCTCAGAAGCCTACAAACGGTCTATACCACTTAACTGGAAAGGCAGGAAACAAGCTTACATTTTTTTTTCTGTTTCCCAGATGCTCTCTTTGTACACAGTAGGAGTGCCTGAAATCAGAATATGATCTCACTGCACTCAGTTGAGTGAGCAAATGAGATGGGCCCAGAAGGAGTATCCAAACACAAATTTACAAGAGGGGCGGGTAGATTCAAGGCCACTAAGATTTACACCAAAATAAAAAAGGGAGGGTGGGGGGACTAACTGAAGAGCAGAGTCAAAACTTCCAGTTCAGTTAATATTCCTGCAACACAGTTAAAATCAATTTAAATACTGTATTTTTTGAAAAAAAGTGCAGATAAAGGTACTTAAATTCTCTTATACGTCCAGTTGAATACAGCTAGTTCTTAGCCGGCCAAAGCTGAGTTTTTAAGCAGAAAATATTTCACACTGTACCACTTAAATAGGCAAGGACAGGAAATCAAAGAATGTGGCTACCCCCACACCTGTAATTACTAGCAAATAACAAAATTCAGCAAACACTGACTAACTTCCAGTTCAGTTAATATTCCTGCAACACAGTTAAAATCAATTTAAATACTGTATTTTTTGAAAAAAAAGTGCATATAAAGGTACTTAAATTCTCTTATACGTCCAGTTGAATACAGCTAGTTCTTAGCCGGCCAAAGCTGAGGTTTTAATGCAGAAAATATTTCACACTGTACCACTTAAACAGGCAAGGACAGGAACTCAAAGAATGTGGATAACCCCCACCTGTAATTACTAGCAAATAATAAAATTCAGCAAACACTGACTAACTTCCAGTTCAGTTAATATTCCTGCAACACAGTTAAAATCAATTTAAATACTGTATTTTTTTAAAAAAAAGTGCAGATAAAGGTACTTAAATTCTCTTATACATCCAGTTGAATACAGCTAGTTCTTAGCCGGCCAAAGCTGAGGTTTTTAAGCAGAAAATATTTCACACTGTACCACTTAAATAGGCAAGGACAGGAAATCAAAGAATGTGGCTACCCCACACCTGTAATTACTAGCAAATAACAAAATTCAGCAAACACTGACTAACTTCCAGTTCAGTTAATATTCCTGCAACACAGTTAAAATCAATTTAAATACTGTATTTTTTGAAAAAAAGTGCAGATAAAGGTACTTAAATTCTCTTATACGTCCAGTTGAATACAGCTAGTTCTTAGCCGGCCAAAGCTGAGGTTTTTAAGCAGAAAATATTTCACACTGTACCACTTAAATAGGCAAGGACAGGAAATCAAAGAATGTGGCTACCCCACACCTGTAATTACTAGCAAATAACAAAATTCAGCAAACACTGACTAACTTCCAGTTCAGTTAATATTCCTGCAACACAGTTAAAATCAATTTAAATACTGTATTTTTGAAAAAAAGTGCAGATAAAGGTACTTAAATTCTCTTATACGTCCAGTTGAATACAGCTAGTTCTTAGCCGCCAAAGCTGAGGTTTTTAAGCAGAAAATATTTCACACTGTACCACTTAAATAGGCAAGGACAGGAAATCAAAGAATGGGGCTACCCCACACCTGTAATTACTAGCAAATAATAAAATTCAGCAAACACTGACTAACTTCCAGTTCAGTTAATATTCCTGCAACACAGTTAAAATCAATTTAAATACTGCATTTTTTGGGTAAAAAATTGCAGATAAAGGTACTTAAATTCTCTTATACGTCCAGTTGAATACAGCTAGTTCTTAGCCGGCCAAAGCTGAGGTTTTTAAGCAGAAAATATTTCACACTGTACCACTTAAATAGGCAAGGACAGGAAATCAAAGAATGTGGCTACCCCACACCTGTAATTACTAGCAAATAACAAAATTCAGCAAACACTGACTAACTTCCAGTTCAGTTAATATTCCTGCAACACAGTTAAAATCAATTTAAATACTGTATTTTTTGAAAAAAAAGTGCAGATAAAGGTACTTAAATTCTCTTATACGTCCAGTTGAATACAGCTAGTTCTTAGCCGGCCAAAGCTGAGGTTTTAAGCAGAAAATATTTCACACTGTACCACTTAAATAGGCAAGGACAGGAAATCAAAGAATGTGGCTACCCCCACACCTGTAATTACTAGCAAATAACAAAATTCAGCAAACACTGACTAACTTCCAGTTCAGTTAATATTCCTGCAACACAGTTAAAATCAATTTAAATACTGTATTTTTGAAAAAAAAAGTGCAGATAAAGGTACTTAAATTCTCTTATACGTCCAGTTGAATACAGCTAGTTCTTAGCCGGCCAAAGCTGAGGTTTTTAAGCAGAAAATATTTCACACTGTACCACTTAAATAGGCAAGGACAGGAAATCAAAGAATGTGGCTACCCCACACCTGTAATTACTAGCAAATAACAAAATTCAGCAAACACTGACTAACTTCCAGTTCAGTTAATATTCCTGCAACACAGTTAAAATCAATTTAAATACTGTATTTTTGAAAAAAAGTGCAGATAAAGGTACTTAAATTCTCTTATACGTCCAGTTGAATACAGCTAGTTCTTAGCCGGCCAAAGCTGAGGTTTTTAAGCAGAAAATATTTCACACTGTACCACTTAAATAGGCAAGGACAGGAAATCAAAGAATGTGGCTACCCCACACCTGTAATTACTAGCAAATAACAAAATTCAGCAAACACTGACTAACTTCCAGTTCAGTTAATATTCCTGCAACACAGTTAAAATCAATTTAAATACTGTATTTTTTGAAAAAAAGTGCAGATAAAGGTACTTAAATTCTCTTATACGTCCAGTTGAATACAGCTAGTTCTTAGCCGGCCAAAGCTGAGGTTTTAAGCAGAAAATATTTCACACTGTACCACTTAAATAGGCAAGGACAGGAAATCAAAGAATGTGGCTACCCCATACCTGTAATTACTAGCAAATAACAAAATTCAGCAAACACTGACTAACTTCCAGTTCAGTTAATATTCCTGCAACACAGTTAAAATCAATTTAAATACTGTATTTTTTGAAAAAAAGTGCAGATAAAGGTACTTAAATTCTCTTATACGTCCAGTTGAATACAGCTAGTTCTTAGCCGGCCAAAGCTGAGGTTTTATCAGAAAATATTTCACACTGTACCACTTAAATACGCAAGCTCAGGAAATAAAAGAATGTGGCTATCCCACACCTGTAATTACTAGCAAATAACAAAATTCAGCAAACACTGACTAACTTCCAGTTCAGTTAATATTCCTGCAACACAGTTAAAATCAATTTAAATACTGTATTTTTGGGAAAAAAAAGTGCAGATAAAGGTACTTAAATTCTCTTATACGTCCAGTTGAATACAGCTAGTTCTTAGCCGGCCAAAGCTGAGGTTTTTAAGCAGAAAATATTTCACACTGTACCACTTAAATAGGCAAGGACAGGAAATCAAAGAATGTGGCTACCCCCACACCTGTAATTACTAGCAAATAACAAAATTCAGCAAACACTGACTAACTTCCAGTTCAGTTAATATTCCTGCAACACAGTTAAAATCAATTTAAATACTGTATTTTTTGAAAAAAAGTGCAGATAAAGGTACTTAAATTCTCTTATACGTCCAGTTGAATACAGCTAGTTCTTAGCCGGCCAAAGCTGAGGTTTTTAAGCAGAAAATATTTCACACTGTACCACTTAAATAGGCAAGGACAGGAAATCAAAGAATGTGGCTACCCCACACCTGTAATTACTAGCAAATAACAAAATTCAGCAAACACTGACTAACTTCCAGTTCAGTTAATAATCCTGCAACACATTTAAAATCAATTTAAATACTGTATTTTTTGAAAAAAAAGTGCAGATAAAGGTACTTAAATTCTCTTATACGTCCAGTTGAATACAGCTAGTTCTTAGCCGGCCAAAGCTGAGGTTTTAAGCAGAAAATATTTCACACTCTACCACTTAAATAGGCAAGGACAGGAAATGAAAGAATGTGGCTACCCCCCACCTGTAATTACTAGCAAATAACAAAATTCAGCAAACACTGACTAACTTCCAGTTCAGTTAATATTCCTGCAACACAGTTAAAATCAATTTAAATACTGTATTTTTTGAAAAAAAAAGTGCAGATAAAGGTACTTAAATTCTCTTATACGTCCAGTTGAATACAGCTAGTTCTTAGCCGGCCAAAGCTGAGGTTTTTAAGCAGAAAATATTTCACACTGTACCACTTAAATAGGCAAGGACAGGAAATCAAAGAATGTGGCTACCCCACACCTGTAATTACTAGCAAATAACAAAATTCAGCAAACACTGACTAACTTCCAGTTCAGTTAATATTCCTGCAACACAGTTAAAATCAATTTAAATACTGTATTTTTTGAAAAAAAAGTGCAGATAAAGGTACTTAAATTCTCTTATACGTCCAGTTGAATACAGCTAGTTCTTAGCCGGCCAAAGCTGAGGTTTTAAGCAGAAAATATTTCACACTGTACCACTTAAATAAGCAAGGACAGGAAATCAAAGAATGTGGCTACCCCACACCTGTAATTACTAGCAAATAACAAAATTCAGCAAACACTGACTAACTTCCAGTTCAGTTAATATTCCTGCAACACAGTTAAAATCAATTTAAATACTGTATTTTTTGAAAAAAGTGCAGATAAAGGTACTTAAATTCTCTTATACGTCCAGTTGAATACAGCTAGTTCTTAGCCGGCCAAAGCTGAGGTTTTTAAGCAGAAAATATTTCACACTGTACCACTTAAATAGGCAAGGACAGGAAATCAAAGAATGTGGCTACCCCACACCTGTAATTACTAGCAAATAACAAAATTCAGCAAACACTGACTAACTTCCAGTTCAGTTAATATTCCTGCAACACAGTTAAAATCAATTTAAATACTGTATTTTTGAAAAAAAAGTGCAGATAAAGGTACTTAAATTCTCTTATACGTCCAGTTGAATACAGCTAGTTCTTAGCCGGCCAAAGCTGAGGTTTTTAAGCAGAAAATATTTCACACTGTACCACTTAAATAGGCAAGGACAGGAAATCAAAGAATGTGGCTACCCCCACACCTGTAATTACTAGCAAATAACAAAATTCAGCAAACACTGACTAACTTCCAGTTCAGTTAATATTCCTGCAACACAGTTAAAATCAATTTAAATACTGTAGTTTTTTTGAAAAAAGTGCAGATAAAGGTACTTAAATTCTCTTTTACGTCCAGTTGAATACAGCTAGTTTTTAGCTGGCCAAAGCTGAGGTTTTTAAGCAGAAAATATTTCACACTGTACCACTTAAATAGGCAAGGACAGGAAATCAAAGAATGTGGCTACCCCCACACCTGTAATTACTAGCAAATAACAAAATTCAGCAAACACTGACTAACTTCCAGTTCAGTTAATATTCCTGCAACACAGTTAAAATCAATTTAAATACTGTATTTTTTGAAAAAAAGTGCAGATAAAGGTACTTAAATTCTCTTATACGTCCAGTTGAATACAGCTAGTTCTTAGCCAGCCAAAGCTGAGGTTTTTAAGCAGAAAATATTTCACACTGTACCACTTAAATAGGCAAGGACAGGAAATCAAAGAATGTGGCTACCCCACACCTGTAATTACTAGCAAATAACAAAATTCAGCAAACACTGACTAACTTCCAGTTCAGTTAATATTCCTGCAACACAGTTAAAATCAATTTAAATACTGTATTTTAGAAAAAAAGTGCAGATAAAGGTACTTAAATTCTCTTATACGTCCAGTTGAATACAGCTAGTTCTTAGCCAGCCAAAGCTGAGGTTTTTAAGCAGAAAATATTTCACACTGTACCACTTAAATAGGCAAGGACAGGAAATCAAAGAATGTGGCTACCCCACACCTGTAATTACTAGCAAATAACAAAATTCAGCAAACACTGACTAACTTCCAGTTCAGTTAATATTCCTGCAACACAGTTAAAATCAATTTAAATACTGTATTTTTGGAAAAAAAAGTGCAGATAAAGGTACTTAAATTCTCTTATACATCCAGTTGAATACAGCTAGTTCTTAGCCGGCCAAAGCTGAGGTTTTTAAGCAGAAAATATTTCACACTGTACCACTTAAATAGGCAAGGACAGGAAATCAAAGAATGTGGCTACCCCACACCTGTAATTACTAGCAAATAACAAAATTCAGCAAACACTGACTAACTTCCAGTTCAGTTAATATTCCTGCAACACAGTTAAAATCAATTTAAATACTGTATTTTTTGAAAAAAAGTGCAGATAAAGGTACTTAAATTCTCTTATATGTCCAGTTGAATACAGCTAGTTCTTAGCCGGCCAAAGCTGAGGTTTTTAAGCAGAAAATATTTCACACTGTACCACTTAAATAGGCAAGGACAGGAAATCAAAGAATGTGGCTACCCCACACCTGTAATTACTAGCAAATAACAAAATTCAGCAAACACTGACTAACTTCCAGTTCAGTTAATATTCCTGCAACACAGTTAAAATCAATTTAAATACTGTATTTTTGAAAAAAAAGTGCAGATAAAGGTACTTAAATTCTCTTATACGTCCAGTTGAATACAGCTAGTTCTTAGCCAGCCAAAGCTGAGGTTTTAAGCAGAAAATATTTCACACTGTACCACTTAAATAGGCAAGGACAGGAAATCAAAGAATGTGGCTACCCCACACCTGTAATTACTAGCAAATAACAAAATTCAGCAAACACTGACTAACTTCCAGTTCAGTTAATATTCCTGCAACACAGTTAAAATCAATTTAAATACTGTATTTTTTGAAAAAAAGTGCAGATAAAGGTACTTAAATTCTCTTATACGTCCAGTTGAATACAGCTAGTTCTTAGCCGGCCAAAGCTGAGGTTTTTAAGCAGAAAATATTTCACACTGTACCACTTAAATAGGCAAGGACAGGAAATCAAAGAATGTGGCTACCCCCACACCTGTAATTACTAGCAAATAACAAAATTCAGCAAACACTGACTAACTTCCAGTTCAGTTAATATTCCTGCAACACAGTTAAAATCAATTTAAATACTGTATTTTTGGGAAAAAAAGTGCAGATAAAGGTACTTAAATTCTCTTATACATCCAGTTGAATACAGCTAGTTCTTAGCCGGCCAAAGCTGAGTTTTTAAGCAGAAAATATTTCACACTGTACCACTTAAAAAGGCAAGGACAGGAAATCAAAGAATGTGGCTACCCCACACCTGTAATTACTAGCAAATAACAAAATTCAGCAAACACTGACTAACTTCCAGTTCAGTTAATATTCCTGCAACACAGTTAAAATCAATTTAAATACTGTATTTTTTGAAAAAAAAGTGCAGATAAAGGTACTTAAATTCTCTTATACGTCCAGTTGAATACAGCTAGTTCTTAGCTGGCCAAAGCTGAGGTTTTAAGCAGAAAATATTTCACACTGTACCACTTAAATAGGCAAGGACAGGAAATCAAAGAATGTGGCTACCCCACACCTGTAATTACTAGCAAATAACAAAATTCAGCAAACACTGACTAACTTCCAGTTCAGTTAATATTCCTGCAACACAGTTAAAATCAATTTAAATACTGTATTTTTTGAAAAAAAGTGCAGATAAAGGTACTTAAATTCTCTTATACGTCCAGTTGAATACAGCTAGTTCTTAGCCGGCCAAAGCTGAGGTTTTAAGCAGAAAATATTTCACACTGTACCACTTAAATAGGCAAGGACAGGAAATCAAAGAATGTGGCTACCCCCACACCTGTAATTACTAGCAAATAACAAAATTCAGCAAACACTGACTAACTTCCAGTTCAGTTAATATTCCTGCAACACAGTTAAAATCAATTTAAATACTGTATTTTTTGAAAAAAAAGTGCAGATAAAGGTACTTAAATTCTCTTATACGTCCAGTTGAATACAGCTAGTTCTTAGCCGGCCAAAGCTGAGGTTTTTAAGCAGAAAATATTTCACACTGTACCACTTAAATAGGCAAGGACAGGAAATCAAAGAATGTGGCTACCCCCACACCTGTAATTACTAGCAAATAACAAAATTCAGCAAACACTGACTAACTTCCAGTTCAGTTAATATTCCTGCAACACAGTTAAAATCAATTTAAATACTGTATTTTTTGGAAAAAAGTGCAGATAAAGGTACTTAAATTCTCTTATACGTCCAGTTGAATACAGCTAGTTCTTAGCCGGCCAAAGCTGAGGTTTTAAGCAGAAAATATTTCACACTGTACCACTTAAATAGGCAAGGACAGGAAATCAAAGAATGTGGCTACCCCACACCTGTAATTACTAGCAAATAACAAAATTCAGCAAACACTGACTAACTTCCAGTTCAGTTAATATTCCTGCAACACAGTTAAAATCAATTTAAATACTGTATTTTTTGAAAAAAAAGTGCAGATAAAGGTACTTAAATTCTCTTATACGTCCAGTTGAATACAGCTAGTTCTTAGCCGGCCAAAGCTGAGGTTTTTAAGCAGAAAATATTTCACACTGTACCACTTAAATAGGCAAGGACAGGAAATCAAAGAATGTGGCTACCCCCACACCTGTAATTACTAGCAAATAACAAAATTCAGCAAACACTGACTAACTTCCAGTTCAGTTAATATTCCTGCAACACAGTTAAAATCAATTTAAATACTGTATTTTTTGAAAAAAAAGTGCAGATAAAGGTACTTAAATTCTCTTATACGTCCAGTTGAATACAGCTAGTTCTTAGCCGGCCAAAGCTGAGGTTTTTAAGCAGAAAATATTTCACACTGTACCACTTAAATAGGCAAGGACAGGAAATCAAAGAATGTGGCTACCCCACACCTGTAATTACTAGCAAATAACAAAATTCAGCAAACACTGACTAACTTCCAGTTCAGTTAATATTCCTGCAACACAGTTAAAATCAATTTAAATACTGTATTTTTTGAAAAAAAAGTGCAGATAAAGGTACTTAAATTCTCTTATACGTCCAGTTGAATACAGCTAGTTCTTAGCCGGCCAAAGCTGAGGTTTTTAAGCAGAAAATATTTCACACTGTACCACTTAAATAGGCAAGGACAGGAAATCAAAGAATGTGGCTACCCCCACACCTGTAATTACTAGCAAATAACAAAATTCAGCAAACACTGACTAACTTCCAGTTCAGTTAATATTCCTGCAACACAGTTAAAATCAATTTAAATACTGTATTTTTGGAAAAAAAGTGCAGATAAAGGTACTTAAATTCTCTTATACGTCCAGTTGAATACAGCTAGTTCTTAGCCGGCCAAAGCTGAGGTTTTTAAGCAGAAAATATTTCACACTGTACCACTTAAATAGGCAAGGACAGGAAATCAAAGAATGTGGCTACCCCCACACCTGTAATTACTAGCAAATAACAAAATTCAGCAAACACTGACTAACTTCCAGTTCAGTTAATATTCCTGCAACACAGTTAAAATCAATTTAAATACTGTATTTTTGAAAAAAAAAGTGCAGATAAAGGTACTTAAATTCTCTTATACGTCCAGTTGAATACAGCTAGTTCTTAGCCGGCCAAAGCTGAGGTTTTTAAGCAGAAAATATTTCACACTGTACCACTTAAATAGGCAAGGACAGGAAATCAAAGAATGTGGCTACCCCCACACCTGTAATTACTAGCAAATAACAAAATTCAGCAAACACTGACTAACTTCCAGTTCAGTTAATATTCCTGCAACACAGTTAAAATCAATTTAAATACTGTATTTTTTGAAAAAAAGTGCAGATAAAGGTACTTAAATTCTCTTATACATCCAGTTGAATACAGCTAGTTCTTAGCCGGCCAAAGCTGAGGTTTTTAAGCAGAAAATATTTCACACTGTACCACTTAAATAGGCAAGGACAGGAAATCAAAGAATGTGGCTACCCCCACACCTGTAATTACTAGCAAATAACAAAATTCAGCAAACACTGACTAACTTCCAGTTCAGTTAATATTCCTGCAACACAGTTAAAATCAATTTAAATACTGTATTTTTTGGAAAAAAAAGTGCAGATAAAGGTACTTAAATTCTCTTATACGTCCAGTTGAATACAGCTAGTTCTTAGCTGGCCAAAGCTGAGGTTTTTAAGCAGAAAATATTTCACACTGTACCACTTAAATAGGCAAGGACAGGAAATCAAAGAATGTGGCTACCCCCACACCTGTAATTACTAGCAAATAACAAAATTCAGCAAACACTGACTAACTTCCAGTTCAGTTAATATTCCTGCAACACAGTTAAAATCAATTTAAATACTGTATTTTTTGAAAATAAAGTGCAGATAAAGGTACTTAAATTCTCTTATACGTCCAGTTGAATACAGCTAGTTCTTAGCCGGCCAAAGCTGAGGTTTTTAAGCAGAAAATATTTCACACTGTACCACTTAAATAGGCAAGGACAGGAAATCAAAGAATGTGGCTACCCCCACACCTGTAATTACTAGCAAATAACAAAATTCAGCAAACACTGACTAACTTCCAGTTCAGTTAATATTCCTGCAACACAGTTAAAATCAATTTAAATACTGTATTTTTTGGAAAAAAAAGTGCAGATAAAGGTACTTAAATTCTCTTATACATCCAGTTGAATACAGCTAGTTCTTAGCCAGCCAAAGCTGAGGTTTTTAAGCAGAAAATATTTCACACTGTACCACTTAAATAGGCAAGGACAGGAAATCAAAGAATGTGGCTACCCCCACACCTGTAATTACTAGCAAATAACAAAATTCAGCAAACACTGACTAACTTCCAGTTCAGTTAATATTCCTGCAACACAGTTAAAATCAATTTAAATACTGTATTTTTTGAAAAAAAGTGCAGATAAAGGTACTTAAATTCTCTTATACATCCAGTTGAATACAGCTAGTTCTTAGCCGGCCAAAGCTGAGGTTTTTAAGCAGAAAATATTTCACACTGTACCACTTAAATAGGCAAGGACAGGAAATCAAAGAATGTGGCTACCCCCACACCTGTAATTACTAGCAAATAACAAAATTCAGCAAACACTGACTAACTTCCAGTTCAGTTAATATTCCTGCAACACAGTTAAAATCAATTTAAATACTGTATTTTTTGAAAAAAAGTGCAGATAAAGGTACTTAAATTCTCTTATACGTCCAGTTGAATACAGCTAGTTCTTAGCCGGCCAAAGCTGAGGTTTGGCAAACCCTTAAGCACAGACTATTTTTATAGTGGTAGTATTCTTTAGGTTCTATGTCTTAAACTGAATATTATAAGTCACAGTAAGCATAGTACCGCAAAAGCTGCAACGTGGTGGCTGCTAATATCAAAGTCCCAGTAAGAAAAAATCCTAGTGAGGTAGTACGTCAAACCAATGATACCAAATAGTGTAGGCAGTTCACCAAAACAAGGAATATGAATTAAAAGGCATAATTCATATATATATATATATATATGGAACAACAAATGCAACTACAGAACATAAGAACATATATAAACCTGTCAGTGTGTACGTACCAGTATTACATCCGGTACTAGATACTTTTATGAAGATGGTAAAACAAGATCTATATAAATACTACCATGATGTAGAGCATAAGTATAAATATAGGAAGAAATATAATTTAACAGTGAAACAGAGACAGGCCTTAAATGCATTGAGAAATGACAACTCCATTATTATTACATCGGCTGATAAAGGGGGGTCCATTGTTATAATGGACACAGCACGATATAAACACAGTGTTTATGAGATGTTGGGCGATATTAATTACTATAAGAAAATTAGTATGGATGAGGTCATTAGTAGAGTGTTCCGAGTTTTTGATGCTCTAGATGACTTACACAGAAGTTATATTATTGATAAAAATTTTTATAATTTTCTTAGAGTTAATAAACCTCTGATTCCGATATTAAAGTGCCTACCCAAAATCCACAAATGTTTATCGAAACCACCCCTAAGACCAATTGTCTCAGGACAGGGGTGGCTGACTCAACCTTTATCATTATATATAGAACAAGAACTTAGACCATTTGTGGATGCAAATGATACTATATTAAAAGACAGTAAACAATTTTTAATTAAATTGTATGAACACATGAGAACAATGGATGACGGATGCCCATATTATTTAGTTACCTTTGATGTTGTTAGCCTTTTTACAGTAATTCCTAACAACATTGGAGTTGAATGTATTTCAAATTATCTTAGAAAGAACACCTCAATGAATATTGGTAAGATTGATTTACTAACTCTGTTCCTTGAAATAGTCTTAGAAAATAATATCTTTGTTTTTGATGACAACCTGTATCTTCAGACGGATGGCGTAGCTATGGGCACATCTTGTGCCAATAGCTATGCCAACCTGGTTATGGCTACTTGGGAAGATAGTCAGCTGAAAACTAGTCCAGGATACACACAGCATGTCATTTTTTACCAAAGGTTCGTAGATGACCTTTTCTTAATTTGAAGAGATGACGAAAAACAGTTACTCGAATTTAATGTGTACATTAATAATACATCTAGCTATCTTAAATTCACTATGAATTATTCGAGAGATTATATAGCTTTTTTAGATGTAGACATTTATAGGTTAAGCAACGGCCTGTTAAACACTTCCATACACAGAAAGAGCTGTTACAGGAATACACTGTTGCACAGAACAAGTATGCACCCCCTACATGTTTTTAATAATGTGGTGAAGGGACAAGCCATTAGGGCATCCCGATTAAATCCCACTGATGTAGGATATAAGAAAGAAATTCTGAATTTAGAGAAGAATTTGTTGTCTAGATCGTATACTAATAGTGAGATTAGATTAGGTATTACTGAAACAGACAACTTAAGGGATACTAGAGCTTGCCCATATTTTTCAAATCAAGCTAGTTTGACAGCAAGGGAAACCGAATCACGAACATCCATGAATCATAATGCAAGAATAAGCATACCTATATTTTACACCAATGATATATATCACATTAGAAACATCGTAGATAAGCACTGGGACATTCTAAAAGTAGATGATGACATCAGAGAATTGGTAGGTGTCAAACCGAAATATATATACAAAAACAAATCTAACTTGAAAAACCTATTGTGTCATAAAACAGAGACTACTTTTACACAGCACAATTTGAATACCACTATGTGTGGGAATTGTAACCAATGTATATATATTAATAATAATACAACATTTCAACAACCTGTAACAGGCCAAGTTTTTTCCTTTTTTACTGGTACGAATTGTAAATCCACCAATGTTATTTATCTTGCATCCTGCACTGTCTGTTCAGCATTTTACATTGGTAAGACGAACAGACAGTTGAGGGAAAGAATCAGAGAGCATATTTATAAAATGAAGATTGGTGATGTTACTAATGCTTTGGCACGCCATCAGACAGAAACTGACACCACACATACTTTTACTTTTTGTTTTGCAGTGCATCAGAACCAGTTTGAGAGGGGGACGTTGATACCTATACATTAGAGACAGAACTCAGATGGATTGTTAGATGCAGAGCAGACTCAAGCCCTGGCCTGAATGATAAGGTCAGTTTACAACCCATATTAAAGAGACGCAAATTTAATATGAAATGTAAGAAATGAAGTATTGATATTTTATTAGAGTTAGCTCTATATATACACACATACAAATGTTTTTAACACTTTAATGTTTTTAAGGAGTGTGTTTTAAATGATAAATGATAAGCAGTGCAGCAAAATTGTTTAATTATTTAATTGATTAATCATGTTATTGACTTTTGATATATAAGACTGTTATTTGAACATGCTATTACAGTCTGATGAAGCCGTCTAGGTGAAAGCGCTTACTGCATGCTAATAAAGGACGTTCTGTTTATAGAAGAAGTGTTGAAGGTTTTTTATATATGAATTATGCCTTTTAATTCATATTCCTTGTTTTGGTGAACTGCCTACACTATTTGGTATCATTGGTTTGACGTACTACCTCACTAGGATTTTTTCTTACTGGGACTTTGATATTAGCAGCCACCACGTTGCAGCTTTTGCGGTACTACTTGTTATTCTTTGTTTTTCTTGCTACGTGGATCCCCTGCGCATACCTTTCGTTTTGCTTTTACATTATTACCATTGTCTTTTGGTTTTGCGCTGGGGATATGGCTACCCATGTTAGAGATGAAATAGAGTTGGCGTATACACCGGACGCCAACGGTGTACAGGACCGGAAGCTGAGTAAATTCAACGAATGTGTAGCGGGTGACGAAAATCTTCTGTTGATGTTTGAACCAGATGAACTGCGTGGATCCGAAGTGGGTAACGCCGATGAACTGGTTAGTTTAGCTGAAGAGCTTGACATTTTGGAGACTGAATTTCTGAAGTTGAAAAGGCTACAGCTTCAGCGTCATCATTTTGAAGCCTGTCTGCAAAAACGGATAATCCCGAGAGGACTAAGAGTGTTGAAAATGCCGAGCTCAGGTAATAATTTTCCTGATTTACTTTTGAGCTGGCAGAAGCTTAACATGCAGTTAAGCTTCGATTATATGAAACTTTTAATAAAGTTTCACTCAACTGAAGAAGAAGCGCTACGATTAAAGGTAACAGAATTACATGAGGCTATTTTATCCAAATACACTTTTACAAAAGCTATTAAAGGAATGGATAGGTTAATGGAGAATGTTCTTCTCTTTGAGAAACGGTTACTTGAGCAGAAGAAAAGGAAGATAGAAAGAGACTTATTTGACTTTAATAATGGCCAGATCTTTGTTTGGCCTAAGACCATGCCTGCAAGGACTGAGAAACGAGAATTTATAAGAGACAATGTTAGCAATGTGGAGAATGTTTTAACTGTATGTGACATGACAAATAACAATGAATGTAATGAAATAACGAATAATACTTCAAATGATACACCTGTTTTGAACACTACAGTTGGTGTACAAGATTTAAATGACAATGTCAATCTATACCCCGCTGTTAATATTGTAAATAAGAAAAGAGGAAGTATAGATGAAATGGGGCCGACTGATCATGTCACTTCTGTAGTAACCAGACAGAACCAGTCGTCTATTTTAGTTACTGGTCCTGTGGTTAGAAGAAAAATAGTTACTGACAAAAAGAATATAGATAATGACATTAACAATAGGGATATCCCTTTCCCGATACAATCCCCACAATTCAAAGGGAGAACACGCTCTATGAGCAGGGGGAGACAAAAAAGAAAAGTCGTAGAAACAACCCAGATAGGGCCCACATTAAAGAAAACGTGGAGTGTGAAAGGGAATCCATAGTGGTTAATTTATCAGAGAGAGCTTTAAGTAGCGATGAAGAACATGTTCTTAATAAAGGTCTAACTTTTATTCCCAGTAGAACAAGTGATATCACTGATACTATGATTGATATGAAAATGTTTCTGAGAAATGTGCAATTGAAGTTAGACTTTGGAACAACAAATGCAACTACAGAACATAAGAACATATATAAACCTATCAGTGTGTACGTACCAGTATTACATCTGGTACTAGATACTTTTATGAAGATGGTAGAACAAGATCTATGTAAATACTACCATGATGTAGAGCATAAGTATAAATATAGGAAGAAATATAATTTAACAGTGAAACAGAGACAGGCCTTAAATGCATTGAGAAATGACAACTCCATTATTATTACATCGGCTGATAAAGGGGGGTCCATTGTTATAATGGACACAGCACGATATAAACTCAGTGTTTATGAGATGTTGGGCGATATTAATTACTATAAGAAAATTAGTATGGATGAGGTCATTAGTAGAGTGTTCCGAGTTTTTGATGCTCTAGATGACTTACACAGAAGTTATATTATTGATAAAAATTTTTATAATTTTCTTAAAGTTAATAAACCTCTGATTCCGATATTAAAGTGCCTACCCAAAATCCACAAATGTTTATCGAAACCACCCCTAAGACCAATTGTCTCAGGACAGGGGTGGCTGACTCAACCTTTATCATTATATATAGACCAAGAACTTAGACCGTTTGTGGATGCAAATGATACTATATTAAAAGACAGTAAACAATTTTTAATTAAATTGTATGAACACATGAGAACAATGGATGACGGATGCCCATATTATTTAGTTACCTTTGATGTTGTTAGCCTTTTTACAGTAATTCCTAACAACATTGGAGTTGAATGCATTTCAAATTATCTTAGAAAGAACACCTCAATGAATATTGGTAAGATTGATTTACTAACTCTGTTCCTTGAAATAGTCTTAGAAAATAATATCTTTGTTTTTGATGACAACCTGTATCTTCAGACGGATGGCGTAGCTATGGGCACATCTTGTGCCAATAGCTACGCCAACCTGGTTATGGCTACTTGGGAAGATAGTCAGCTGAAAACTAGTCCAGGATACACACAGCATGTCATTTTTTACCAAAGGTTCATAGATGACCTTTTCTTAATTTGGAGAGGTGACGAAAAACAGTTACTCGAATTTAATGTGTACATTAATAATACATCTAGCTATCTTAAATTCACTATGAATTATTCGAGAGATTATATAGCTTTTTTAGATGTAGACATTTATAGGTTAAGCAACGGCCTGTTAAACACTTCCATACACAGAAAGAGCTGTTACAGGAATACACTGTTGCACAGAACAAGTATGCACCCCCTACATGTTTTTAATAATGTGGTGAAGGGACAAGCCATTAGGGCATCCCGATTAAATCCCACTGATGTAGGATATAAGAAAGAAATTCTGAATTTAGAGAAGAATTTGTTGTCTAGATCATATACTAATAGTGAGATTAGATTAGGTATTACTGAAACAGACAACTTAAGGGATACTAGAGCTTGCCCATATTTTTCAAATCAAGCTAGTTTGACAGCAAGGGAAACCGAATCACGAACATCCATGAATCATAATGCAAGAATAAGCATACCTATATTTTACACCAATGATATATATCACATTAGAAACATCGTAGATAAGCACTGGGACATTCTAAAAGTAGATGATGACATCAGAGAATTGGTAGGTGTCAAACCGAAATATATATACAAAAACAAATCTAACTTGAAAAACCTATTGTGTCATAAAACAGAGACTACTTTTACACAGCACAATTTGAATACCACTATGTGTGGGAATTGTAACCAATGTATATATATTAATAATAATACAACATTTCAACAACCTGTAACAGGCCAAGTTTTTTCCTTTTTTACTGGTACGAATTGTAAATCCACCAATGTTATTTATCTTGCATCCTGCACTGTCTGTTCAGCATTTTACATTGGTAAGACGAACAGACAGTTGAGGGAAAGAATCAGAGCATATTTATAAAATGAAGATTGGTGATGTTACTAATGCTTTGGCACGCCATCAGACAGAAACTGACACCACACATACTTTTACTTTTTTTGTTTTGCAGTGCATCAGAACCAGTTTGAGAGGGGGGGACGTTGATACCTATACATTAGAGACAGAACTCAGATGGATTGTTAGATGCAGAGCAGACTCAAGCCCTGGCCTGAATGATAAGGTCAGTTTACAACCCATATTAAAGAGACGCAAATTTAATATGAAATGTAAGAAATGAAGTATTGATATTTTATTAGAGTTAGCTCTATATATACACACATACAAATGTTTTTAACACTTTAATGTTTTTAAGGAGTGTGTTTTTAAATGATAAATGATAAGCAGTGCAGCAAAATTGTTTAATTATTTAATTGATTAATCATGTTATTGACTTTTGATATATAAGACTGTTATTTGAACATGCTATTACAGTCTGATGAAGCCGTCTAGGTGAAAGCGCTTACTGCATGCTAATAAAGGACGTTCTGTTTATAGAAGAAGTGTTGAAGGTTTTTTATATATGAATTATGCCTTTTAATTCATATTCCTTGTTTTGGTGAACTGCCTACACTATTTGGTATCATTGGTTTGACGTACTACCTCACTAGGATTTTTTCTTACTGGGACTTTGATATTAGCAGCCACCACGTTGCAGCTTTTGCGGTACTACTTGTTATTCTTTGTTTTTCTTGCTACGTGGATCCCCTGCGCATACCTTTCGTTTTGCTTTTACATTATTACCATTGTCTTTTGGTTTTGCGCTGGGGATATGGCTACCCATGTTGGAGATGAAATAGAGTTGGCGTATACACCGGACGCCAACGGTGTACAGGACCGGAAGCTGAGTAAATTCAACGAATGTGTAGCGGGTGACGAAAATCTTCTGTTGATGTTTGAACCAGATGAACTGCGTGGATCCGAAGTGGGTAACGCCGATGAACTGGTTAGTTTAGCTGAAGAGCTTGACATTTTGGAGACTGAATTTCTGAAGTTGAAAAGGCTACAGCTTCAGTGTCATCATTTTGAAGCCTGTCTGCAAAAACGGATAATCCCGAGAGGACTAAGAGTGTTGAAAATGCCGAGCTCAGGTAATAATTTTCCTGATTTACTTTTGAGCTGGCAGAAGCTTAACATGCAGTTAAGCTTCGATTATATGAAACTTTTAATAAAGTTTCACTCAACTGAAGAAGAAGCGCTACGATTAAAGGTAACAGAATTACATGAGGCTATTTTATCTAAATATACTTTTACAAAAGCTATTAAAGGAATGGATAGGTTAATGGAGAATGTTCTTCTCTTTGAGAAACGGTTACTCGAGCAGAAGAAAAGGAAGATAGAAAGAGACTTATTTGACTTTAATAATGGCCAGATCTTTGTTTGGCCTAAGACTATGCCTGCAAGGACTGAGAAACGAGAATTCACAAGAGACAATGTTAGTAATGTGGAGAATGTTTTAACTGTATGTGACATGACAAATAACAATGAATGTAATGAAATAATGAATAATACTTCAAATGATACACCTGTTTTGAACACTACAGTTGATGTACAAGATTTAAATGACAATGTCAATCTATACCCCGCTGTTAATATTGTAAATAAGAAAAGAGGAAGTATAGATGAAATGGGGCCGACTGATCATGTCACTTCTGTAGTCACCAGACAGAACCAGTCATCCATTTTAGTTACTGGTCCTGTGGTTAGAAGAAAAATAGTTACTGACAAAAAGAATATAGATAATGACATTAATAATAGGGATATCCCTTTCCCGATACAATCCCCACATTACAAAGGGAGAACACGCTCTATGAGCAGGGGGAGACAAAAAAGAAAAGTTGTAGAAACAACTCAGATAGGGCCCACATTAAAGAAAATGTGGAGTGTGAAAGGGAATCCATAGTGGTTAATTTATCAGAGAGAGCTCTAAGTAGCGATGAAGAACATGTTCTTAATAGAGGTCTAACTTTTATTCCCAGTAGAACAAGTGACATCACTGATACTATGATTGATATGAAAATGTTTCTGAGAAATGTGCAATTGAAGTTAGACTTTGGAACAACAAATGCAACTACAGAATATAAGAACATATATAAACCTGTCAGTGTGTACGTACCAGTATTACATCCGGTACTAGATACTTTTATGAAGATGGTAGAACAAGATCTATATAAATACTACCATGATGTAGAGCATAAGTATAAATATAGGAAGAAATATAATTTAACAGTGAAACAGAGACAGGCCTTAAATGCATTGAGAAATGACAACTCCATTATTATTACATCGGCTGATAAAGGGGGGTCCATTGTTATAATGGACACAGCACGATATAAACTCAGTGTTTATGAGATGTTGGGCGATATTAATTACTATAAGAAAATTAGTATGGATGAGGTCATTAGTAGAGTGTTCCGAGTTTTTGATGCTCTAGATGACTTACACAGAAGTTATATTATTGATAAAAATTTTTATAATTTTCTTAGAGTTAATAAACCTCTGATTCCGATATTAAAGTGCCTACCCAAAATCCACAAATGTTTATCGAAACCACCCCTAAGACCAATTGTCTCAGGACAGGGGTGGCTGACTCAACCTTTATCATTATATATAGAACAAGAACTTAGACCGTTTGTGGATGCAAATGATACTATATTAAAAGACAGTAAACAATTTTTAATTAAATTGTATGAACACATGAGAACAATGGATGACGGATGCCCATATTATTTAGTTACCTTTGATGTTGTTAGCCTTTTTACAGTAATTCCTAACAACATTGGAGTTGAATGTATTTCAAATTATCTTAGAAAGAACACCTCAATGAATATTGGTAAGATTGATTTACTAACTCTGTTCCTTGAAATAGTCTTAGAAAATAATATCTTTGTTTTTGATGACAACCTGTATCTTCAGACGGATGGCGTAGCTATGGGCACATCTTGTGCCAATAGCTAGACCAACCTGGTTATGGCTACTTGGGAAGATAGTCAGCTGAAAACTAGTCCAGGATACACACAGCATGTCATTTTTTACCAAAGGTTCGTAGATGACCTTTTCTTAATTTGGAGAGGTGACGAAAAACAGTTACTCGAATTTAATGTGTACATTAATAATACATCTAGCTATCTTAAATTCACTATGAATTATTCGAGAGATTATATAGCTTTTTTAGATGTAGACATTTATAGGTTAAGCAACGGCCTGTTAAACACTTCCATACACAGAAAGAGCTGTTACAGGAATACACTGTTGCACAGAACAAGTATGCACCCCCTACATGTTTTTAATAATGTGGTGAAGGGACAAGCCATTAGGGCATCCCGATTAAATCCCACTGATGTAGGATATAAGAAAGAAATTCTGAATTTAGAGAAGAATTTGTTTTCTAGATCATATACTAATAGTGAGATTAGATTAGGTATTACTGAAACAGACAACTTAAGGGATACTAGAGCTTGCCCATATTTTTCAAATCAAGCTAGTTTGACAGCAAGGGAAACCGAATCACGAACATCCATGAATCATAATGCAAGAATAAGCATACCTATATTTTACACCAATGATATATATCACATTAGAAACATCGTAGATAAGCACTGGGACATTCTAAAAGTAGATGATGACATCAGAGAATTGGTAGGTGTCAAACCGAAATATATATACAAAAACAAATCTAACTTGAAAAACCTATTGTGTCATAAAACAGAGACTACTTTTACACAGCACAATTTGAATACCACTATGTGTGGGAATTGTAACCAATGTATATATATTAATAATAATACAACATTTCAACAACCTGTAACAGGCCAAGTTTTTTCCTTTTTTACTGGTACGAATTGTAAATCCACCAATGTTATTTATCTTGCATCCTGCACTGTCTGTTCAGCATTTTACATTGGTAAGACGAACAGACAGTTGAGGGAAAGAATCAGAGAGCATATTTATAAAATGAAGATTGGTGATGTTACTAATGCTTTGGCACGCCATCAGACAGAAACTGACACCACACATACTTTTACTTTTTTTGTTTTGCAGTGCATCAGAACCAGTTTGAGAGGGGGGGACGTTGATACCTATACATTAGAGACAGAACTCAGATGGATTGTTAGATGCAGAGCAGACTCAAGCCCTGGCCTGAATGATAAGGTCAGTTTACAACCCATATTAAAGAGACGCAAATTTAATATGAAATGTAAGAAATGAAGTATTGATATTTTATTAGAGTTAGCTCTATATATACACACATACAAATGTTTTTAACACTTTAATGTTTTTAAGGAGTGTGTTTTTAAATGATAAATGATAAGCAGTGCAGCAAAATTGTTTAATTATTTAATTGATTAATCATGTTATTGACTTTTGATATATAAGACTGTTATTTGAACATGCTATTACAGTCTGATGAAGCCGTCTAGGTGAAAGCGCTTACTGCATGCTAATAAAGGACGTTCTGTTTATAGAAGAAGTGTTGAAGGTTTTTTATATATGAATTATGCCTTTTAATTCATATTCCTTGTTTTGGTGAACTGCCTACACTATTTGGTATCATTGGTTTGACGTACTACCTCACTAGGATTTTTTCTTACTGGGACTTTGATATTAGCAGCCACCACATTGCAGCTTTTGCGGTACTACTTGTTATTCTTTGTTTTTCTTGCTACGTGGATCCCCTGCGCATACCTTTCGTTTTGCTTTTACAGTAAGCATAGTAACTATTACATTTGTAATATTTTCTAAACAAGTTATAATTTATTAGCAACCACTGAAGTTACACACATGCTGTCATCAGCATTTTATTCATCAAGCTTTCAGCTTTCATATGAGGCTAAGGAGTTTTGTCTGTGTTTCTTGGTTGTTGAAATATTTAGAAAAATGTGAAAATTATATCTATATAAATTAATGTCATTAAAAACAACAGTTGCTTCTATTTACCTGTACTAGACAGAGGTCAAATATTAATGCAGTAGAGTTTGCCATTGTGTAAGCTTTAAGATGAAATCTTTTAAAACCTTGTACATAGCATGATTTTGGAATTATTGAAGCAAATATGAACAAGCAATATCCGATGCTTAGAGGTGTTAAGGAGGAGTTAACTACAACTGCACCTGGAGGCATCACTTGGATGTAACGAGATAAGGTACTCCTTATGTCACACGTATGTTACTAGTGTACAGTAGTGCATACAGGTGACATCCAGATGTACCATCCTCAGAACTGAGAGCCCCAGTAGAAACATCAGGCCAAGGAAAAGAGAAGTAATCAGTACATCCAGAAGAGAAATGGACCAGGGGGCAGAGTGAAGGAGTGAATACTGCAGCAATTTTACACAACTGTGCTACATTCTTCCATTTCACTGTTGCAGTATTCATTACAACAGAGTGAGTGCCAAAGATCAGGAAGAAGGGAAGGAGGAGGAAGGACCAGCAGAGCTTTCTAGGAAGCCATGAAGGATGGCCCTAGCAAAACCATGTCTAGCTCTGGAAAGCCCATCCAACTTGTAGTGCTTGGTAAATGTATGAACAGAAGTCCAGGTAGCTGCCTCAACAACAATTAGCATCCAAACACTTGAAAAAAGCACCAAAAGAAGCCACAGCTCTAGTAGAATGAGCTTTATCAGAAGAAGGAAGGCTCTTATCAAGAAAGGAATAACAAAAAGAAATGGATTTAGAAATCCAAGAAGAAAAAGTTTGCTTGGACACAGCCAATCCCCAGGACCTAGGATGAAAGGAAATAAACAGCTGATAAGATTTAGGAAAAGTCTTAGTTTTATCCAAATAAAATCTGTGTTGCCTATGCACATCCACCATATGTAGCACACTCTCACTGGCAGATTGCAAAGAAGGGAAAATGGGCAAATGAATAAACTGATTAAGGGACAACTCATTCACCCCCTTCAGCATAAAAGAAGGATTACTATGCAAGGATACCCTGTCCTTATAAAATACCAAAAAAGGAGGATGAGCCATAAGGGCTTGAAGTTCAGACACCCATCTGGTAGAAGTAAGGGCTAACAAAAGTACATTCTTCCAGGAGCAATGCTGCAAGTAAGGTTAAGCTGCAGGCTCAAAAGGAGCCTGAGTCAATTTTTCCAAAACAAAATTATGATCCCAGGGAGGAGGAATAGGTTTTCTGGGAGGCCTAATATGAAGGACGCCTTTAAGGAATTGTTTAGCTTCAAATCTAGAAGCTAAGGGGGGGGGGTAAAGGCAGACAAGCAGATATAGCTGATAAGTGGTCCTTGACAGAAGAATAAGCCAATCCAGCATTGAGCAATTTACACAGATAGCATCTTCTGCATCATAACTACACTTGACGGAATGATGAGCCACCTGGAAGGAACTCCCTAAAAGGGAAATGGCAGAAGCTTTACCTTTAGAGTCTGGAAGATGAGAAATCACCTCACAGGCCTGGGAAAGCAGAGCCAACAAGTACCTGGACATACAGGTATAATAATTAATAGCCCTAAAAGCCAAGGTAGTGGAGGTATAGACCTTCTTGCCTAGCTTTTCCATGGCTCTGCTATCTTTATCAGAAGGCAGTAACTTAGTAGAAGGCAGCAATTGAGAAGATTTGTCAGAAGCTTCTGACACCACCAAGGGGTCAGCAGAAGGACAACTGTACAAGAATTTACAGTCCTCAGGCACCCTATGGGACCTATCAGGTTTCTTGAAGGCAGGGGACTGAGAATCTGGAGACTTACATGCATCAGAAGAGGCATCCGACAAAGCATCCAAAACAGGAGATATGGCAGAAACTCTGGGAGAATCTATTGGCAGTTGCTCACAATACCTTTTTTGTATCTCAGAAACTTGAGCACAATCCCATTTAAAGAACTCCATCATCCTAGTGATAGCATCACCAAAATAAATCTCTTCAAAGGGAGTATCAGGACTGGTAAATTTCTCTTCATCTGATCCATGTTCCAAAGGAGAGGTGAATCTGGGAGGAGTAAGTAAGGGATTCCTTATCTGGATCTGCCTCCTCCTCAGAGGAATCCTGTTCTCTGGGTATCTTAAGAGAGTAGAGGACCAAGGGGGTGGCTGGAACACAAACTCTCTGAGGAGGTTTTAAAGCCATCAAAGCACTAAACAACCCCTGAGTGAAGGACTGCTATTCACTCAGTGGATCCTTAGCGGCTGAGGAAATATGTTTAATCTTCTGCTTTTTATTTAAGGGGACATCCACCTTAGAAAATCTGGAAGGCTCTGACCCCGGACAGCATTCAAAAATTGTAGTACGGACATCTTCTTGGACAAAAAGTTAGGGAACATCCATAGGTCCTTCAGAAATAATCAGCCGTAGTTCACCTTGACTGTCCGAAGCCGACGTCTGCAATGCCTCTTTGGATGTGCCTAAGGTCAGATTCATGCTGGCCACCAACTCGTTCACTGCAGAAGAATCCAGCGATGAAGCCGGGTGAACCTCCAAGCTATCATTTGCTTCAGGAGGGACATCTGGCAGAGGCTGCACAGCAGAAGATTCTGGCTTAGGTTTCTTGCCCACCTTCTTCCCAGATGATTGTCCCTTGGAGTGGGAAGTTCCCTCCATCGTGTCTTTAGCAAGAAGCTTAACATGTTCATTCTGAAGATAATGTGCCAAAGAAGAAAACCTACTACAAAGAGTTTTGGGAACAAAAGCCTGACAGATAGAACAGGATGCATGGCCGTGTAAAGCGCCAAGGCAAAACAGACTGACTGTGATGGTCTTTATGGGGAAGCTGTCTCCCACACTGGCATTTGCCCTTTTTAGATGACATGAAACTCCACAAGCAACAATATAGCAAAAGAAAGAGAAGACAAAAAAAACCCCAACATGGCACTTATCTGTAACAACTTGGTGAACCAGCAATGGAATGGGCTTTCAGACCAGTGATCAAAAGATGGCATTTGGACTGGTTGGAAAGTTCAAAGATGGTATGACTGGACATCACCTTTATGCCCTACGGTACATCAGGAGCATACTTGTGACATATGGTGTACCTTAAAGCAACCTAAAGGCTTTGGTACACTGATCAGATGTCAGAGTGCCCTTGGCAGGTGATCCCTATTGTAATGAATACTGCAACAGTGAAATAGAGGGACATCTTCTGCCATGAAAGGCTGGTTGGGAGGAAAAAAAAAAAGACCAACATTCATTGCCCGACTGGGCTTAATGGTCAACCCTGCCCTCTGTAGTCTGCCCAGCACCTCCTTGACATCCTTAAGGTGCTCTTGCCAGGAATGGCTGGAGATGGCAAATTAATCCAGGTAAGCAAGGGCAAAATTTCCTGCTCTTTTCCAGCCTCTGGAAAGTCACTGGAGCCTTTTTCATCCCAAAGGGCATCTTTGTGAACTCATACAAGCCAAAAGGAGTCACAAAGGCTGACCTGTCTCGAGCACTGGGAGTCAAAGGCACCTGCCAGTAACCCTTGGTAAGATCAGTGATGGTAAGATCCTTAGCCCCACCCAGCTGCTATAGGGCTTCATCTGTCCTAGGCATGAGGTAAGCATCTGGCTCTGTGTGACTATTTAATTTACTGTAATCCACACAGAACCTGGTGCTGCCATCCTTCTTTGGTAGCAATACTACTGGTGAGGCCCAAGGACTGCTGGACTCCTGAATTACCCCTAGTTCCAACATTTCCTGTATCCCCTCCCTCAGAGTCTGTTTGACTCTCTCAGGTACCCAATAAGGGGCCTGCTTAATAGGCCTTTGGGATTCTGTATCCACATGATGCTGCCCAAGGTGGGTGTACCCTGGTTTCCCAGTGAACATGTCCCCAGACTCCTGTAACACTGCTCGGATTTCTCAATCCTGGGTAGGGGATAGCTGCTGGAACAGTGCTACCCCTTCCACTGAGGTGTCAGTCCGAGCTTCACTGAGGAGATCAGTCATCAGATCCCCTTCAGACTCCTCCTGCAATCTGCTGCAAATATCCAGCACAAGGGCCTCCCTATCATGGTAAGGTTTCATCATGTTAACATGGTACAATTTGTGCCCCTACCTCCTGCCTAGCAGTTTTATCATGTAGTTAACATCACTGACCTTCCTTACTACCTTGTACGGTCCCCTCCCAAGCTGCCTGCAGCTTGTTGTGTCTGACAGAAATGAGAACCATTACCTGCTGCCCTACAGAATATTCTCTAGCTCGAGCATTCCTGTCATATCAGACCTTTTTCTGCTGTTGGGCTTCTGCCAGGTTCTCCTGGGCCAAGCCCATGAGTTCCCTGAGCCTTAACCTGAGGTTTAGGACATATGCCACAACAGACTCCTTGGGGGATTCACACACACCCTCCCACTCATCTCAAATTAAATCTAGAGGTCCCCTCACCTTATGCACATACAACTCCTCAAAGCATGAAAAACCTGTGGATTCCTGGGACACCTCTCTGTAAGCATACAGATGGGGCAAATTTTTCCCACTTCCTCTTAAACTATCTGCAAATCCCTGTAGCATCATCTAGAGTGTAGAGTTTAACCTCTCAACAAAACCATTAGTCTGAGAATAGCAGGGAGTGGCCTTTAGGTGCTTCATCCCACAGTACATCCACAGACAAGCCAGCAGGTCCGATATGAAATTGGCACCTCTGTCAGTCAGTATTTCTTTTGGGAAACATACCCTGCTGAAAAATCTCTAACAAAGCATTTGCCACCTTTTCTGCCTCAATGGAGGACAGAGCCACTGTCTCAGGGTATCTTGTAGCATAATCTACTACCACTAGGATATACTTTTTCCCTGTGGAACTTGGGGTACAACCCTCTGAAATGGCTCCTCAATCACAGTCAAAGGCATCAAAGGAGTTTTCACCTGGTCTCCTGCCTTGCCTACCTTTTAGCATTGCTCACAGGTCCTGCAGTACCCTGCTATGTCTCTGAAAATCCCAGGCAAACAGAAGTTCTGCATAATACATCTCTTTGTACGTTTTATGCCATATGACCTGCAAAGGGAATATCATGGGCTATGGCTAGAAGTGTCAACCGGTAGGCTCTGGGCACTACCAACTGCTGTATTCTCTCACCCTCTTGCCCTCCCTCAGGGGTCCACTCTCTGTACAGTAACCCTTTGTCCCAGTATACGATTCCACTTTCCTTTGAGAATCAGGTGCCTCACTGGCTACCTCTCTCAGGCCTTGTAATGTAGGGTCTGAGAGCTGAGCCTGTCTCAACTCGCTGTTTGTAACCCTTCCCAGCTCCCCTTCCACAGGCAGTCTGGTATCCTCTGACAGTGGTGCCTCACTGTCAGCCTGGGTACTACTACTCACCTCTGCCCTTGCAGTCACTCTGTCCGAGGGAACATCAGTATCAACAAGCAGCTGTGGCTCACCTTCAGTCTCACTGCTATAGGGTAGCTCCCTCCCTGAAGTAACCACCTCATCAGTCCTGGCTGCAAATGTGCGTTCTGTCTGGGTCTCCCCCAGGCTACCAAACCCACATGCTTGTCTCCAAGCCTGATTGCATGTAACTGCATGCAGACACAGTACTGCATTATCAAAATCATTCCCTATCAGTACATTTGCAGGAATATCCTCAAACACACCTACTTGCTAGCTTCCTTTTCCACCCTCCCAGTCAAGGTGAACTCTAGCCAAAGGTATTTGGAATGGGGTCCCTCCTAAAGCTATGACCAACCTACTGTTGACATTTTGTCATTCCCCACTTACTGGCTGTCCCACCCTGCCTCTGTGGACATCTACATGCTACATGGCCCCACTGGTTGCATTTAAAACATTTAACCCTTGCTCCTAGACATGGACCTGGACTAGTGGCTCCCCTTGCTACTGGTGGTCTCTGTCGGGACAGTCTAGGCTGCCCACCATGGGTTCCCTTAGACCCATAAGCAGCACTGTGTGTCACTTTCCGGTGCATGGAGGCACTGCTTGCTAGATATAGGTCTCCCTTCTTCCTCAACTCATCCTCAGTAAGGCACTGTTTATCAGGTAACCAGATTATCATGTCCTCAGACAAAGTGCTAAGGGCTTGTTCCCTCACCAAAAGGTCTGCCAGTCCTTCAAAAGTGGTGACCTGACATCCACTCACTCACCTATGAAAATAAGTGCTTAGTTCAGCAATATATTCACACACACTTTCATCTTCCTTGTGTCTGTGCTCACAAAATGTATTCCTATAAGCTTCAGGTGTTAACTTAAAAAATTCTAGCAAACAGTTCTTTACAACATTATAATTTAAACAGTCATTATCAGACAGTTTGGAAAGAAGAGTTACAGCTTTACCATGGAGTAAGGGGGTCAGGAACTGCACCCAGACCCCTTGGTCAACATCATACTGTTTAGATACCCTCTCAAACATATGAATTAAACTATCAAAATTATCCCCTTTGGTAAATTGTGGAAGACATTTACTGACCTTTGTTGCTTTTGAAGTTCGGTTACTCCCTTCTCCATTACCTCCATGACTCTGGCGAAGAGTTAGCATCTCCTTTTCATGTTGCCTCTGCCTCTCCTTCTCCTCAGTCTCCAGCTGTCTCAGTCTCTCTGCTGCTTCTATTTCCAAATGGTTGGTCAAAACTCAAGTCTCTAAACTCCAGACGGATTTTTAAGTCCTCTGTGGAAAGGTTGAGCTGTCCATTTTCTGAGAGTTGTACATCCTCACGGCCAGTGTGACTGTCCACCTGGTTGCTATTCTCTGATGCAGCTGTGACTAAAGCTGCAATCATGTCTGCTTTAGTCAGGTTGGCACACCTCAGCCAACTGGCTCCTTGTCAGCTTGCCATACTCTTCTGCAGACATGCTTGCCTGCTCTCCCTGACTAACTAAGTTAACAAAAAAATATATAAAACAATTGTGATATGAACTCTGAATGTTCACTGTGTTACTGATTAGGAGTACAAACAGATTCAGTGATCACAAGCTACAGGAATTCAATATCCGCACCACTACAAGCCAATTAATATGTGATATGGCTATGTCACCACTATCAACCAATTAATATGTAATGTGGCTATTCCACCTCTGTCAAACAATTTATATGTGTCGCCCCTGCACTGGCCCAGTAAACAAGGAGCCTTAATCCTCACCACTAGCACCAGTGAGGGACATGCACTCTGGAAGGATGACAAGTACACACATAGTAAAGTACAATTTTCCCTTAAGAGCTCACAGAGATCACAGTCAGTCTGGGGTTGGTTCCTCCCTCTTTTTCCAGGTCCTCAATAAGACTCCCCACTGGCACAGCTATAGGGTTAAGATCTCAGCCGAGTGGTCAAGCCAAAATTCCAGCCGACCAGTGCTTCATGTCCCTGCTGAGACACACACACACACACACACACACACACACACACACACACACACACACACACACACACACACACACACACACACTTTTCACCAGTAGATTAACATACACAACATATAGCTTTCTTACATTTGTAAGTCAAGAATACGATTCATATTAATATTCACAAATGACATAGAATTATTTACAAAATTGCAGCTACTTGGGCCGGCAGTCTCACAGCTCTGACCTAATTTACATTTTTCTGCATGAAATAAATATTTGCAGCTTTAACAATTATAAACTGATAGCATTGCTTATTGTGCTGACTTTACATTTATCTCCAGGATATAAACATTTGCTGCTAATAAACCCTTGCTAGTCAGTAAGCAAACTGATAACCTCAAATGAAACTATAGTAGTAATGCAACACTGTGCATTTTTGCATCTATACAAAATTAATTTTAACTGTTGAACTTTTTACCTTTTTCCTCATGACTTTAGATTTTAACATACTGTTCTGTGAATCAAACAGATAACCTTAAATGAAACTAAAATAGTAAAGTAACACTGTGCATTTCTGCACCTATATAACTGTTGAACTTTTTACATTTTTTCTCATGACCCTTAGATTTTAACATTCTGTTCTGTGAGTGAAACTCCACCCACTGTTTTACCATAACTGTTTCTAATTTTTAGCTGACGTCATTTAACTTTTCAGTAGTACTGAATGCTGCAAGAATTTATCATTACTGTCTACAATCGTCTTGGATAAATAGTAAACTGTAAATGCATTAAATTGATCTTTGCCATACAACTTTATGGTATATAGTTGTTGTTGTACTGTCTTTAATTAAGCTTACTAGTCTGGCTATAATATGATCTGATGTGCTTGGCAAACTGCCATCTCTGTACGAAATATATAGTCTCAAACTGATTACATAATGTACTCTTTTATACATAGGATCTGAATTCTTAACCGTATTGTCACTTTCACAATGTAGCATTGACTTTAAATTTTACATTCTGCAAACTAACAAACATTATTTGTCTCTGTCTATATCACTGCTTACTGTTTATGCATTGCAACACTTTAATACAAAGCTCTTAAAGTACAGTTGTGTACACTTACCATAAATGTAGATGTTCGAGTGTATTCACTGTTGCAGTCATTACATTTGGGTAATCTGCTAGCAGGTTGTCCTCAGTCGGCCTGAATTCCAAAGTCTCGGTTGCTGTCTCCTCTTCCATGACGTCAGGTCGTCAGGGGTATAAAACAAGCAACCGACACCATTTTCTTTAGTTTTTCTTGCCCCAGATGTCAGGTACCCCCAAAAAAGTAGCAAATATATATATATATAAACTATATATACATGCAACAATGCAAACTCACCACAGGTTGTAGAAGATAGTGAAGGAAAGATAAACTCCAGAATGAAAGGGGGATGGTGGGCGGGTAACCTGGACTGCAACAGTGAATACACTCGAACATCTACATTTATGGTAAGTGTACACAACTGTACTATGTTCTTCATGTTTCACTGTTGCAGTCATTACATTTGGGTAGAATCCCAAAGCTATGGATGGGAGGCTGGAGCTAAACAGCTTTAGGGGCGGCTATAAGGCCCTGCAGAACTGCAGTGGCAAAGCCTGCCCTGGACTTAGAGTAGAGAGGCAAATGATAATGCTTTGTAAAGGTGTGAACAGAACTCCAAGTAGCAGCCTCTAGAATGTCTTTGGTTGGTACTCCTCTGAGAAAGGCTGCTGAAGTAGCTGCAGCTCTGGTGGAATGAGACCCAATGCCTTTGGGCACAGGTTTGCCATGGTGTAAGTAGCAGAAACGAATGCAGTGGCTTATCCACTTTGAAATAGTCTGCTTTGAAATAGCCTTTCCTTCTGATCCTGCAGCATATGCCACTAGTAATTGCTCAGTTTTTCTTAGAGCTTTAGTCCTGCTCAAGTAGAATCTTAGCTGTCTGTGTACATCCAAGGAATGCAGAATTTTCTCCCCCTTGTTCTGTGGATTTGGATAAAAGGTTGGCAGATGAATAGTTTGGTTAAGAGCCACGCTGGAAACCACCTTAGGCATAAATGAAGGATTGGTCCTCAGAGACACCCTGTCTGGGTAAAATATGACAAAAGGCTCCACAGCCATGAGGGCCTGTAGCTCTGAGACTCTTCTTGCTGAAGTAATTGCTAGGAGCAGAGCTGTTTTCCAATGACAAGAATTTTAGATCTGCAGTAGCAGCTGGTTCAAATGGAGGCAGGGTGAGTTTTCCAACACATAATTAAGGTCCCATGCAGGTATTGGTGATCTTTTGGGAGGCCTTAAAATTTTGGCTCCTCTAAGATATTGCTTTAGTAAAGGATGAGAAAAGATTGGTGGCTCTGTACTGTAATGAGCTGAAATGGCAGAGGCATGGATTTTTATTGATGAGAAAGATAGGCCTTTGTCAAGCATCTCAGTCAAGTATTGTAATATCTGAGGAATATTTTGTTTTGCTGTAGCAGTTCCTTGTGCTTGATTCCAAGCACAGAATCTCTTCCATTTATCAGCATAAGATTTTCTAGTAGTAGGCCTTCTGGCTTCCAAAAATGACATCCATCACAGCTTTACTGAGAGGTGGTGTTTGCATAATTACATGATCAGTCATGCTGCTAGGTTCAGTGTTTGTAGCTGATTGTGCAGGATCTGATTGTTTTGCTGAGACAGTAATTGAGGTCTTTGAGGTAAGGTCCAAGCTGGGTATTGAGACAAGTTCCTTAGGATTGGGTACCAGTATTGGCAGGGCCAGTCCGGGGCAATTAGTATCATAGGTTCATAGGTTCATACTAGGCTATCTGCCCTAGGGCATTTATAAGCCTAGCCAGAGTTGTGTGGCTTTCACAACCCCTTAGGTTGAAGAATACTATACCCATTAGTTTGCCATGCCTCTGTCCAGCAGTGATACAGAGATGATCCCCGGGGTAAACCTATGATCTCCCATCCACTGGTCAAGATTCCTCTTGAACAGAGCCAGCGAGGTGCTCTGTCTCACATGGACCGAGATTCTGTTCCACAGCATAGGGAGTCTCTGGGTGATGAAATCTGTCCCTCCAGCACGTCCTATTTATATCCGTGTTGAGGTTTAAGTCTCTTGCTCTTGTGGCTCTGGTGGATTTGGATTTTTTGAGGTGGAGCATGTCCATTAATTCCGGGTTGGACATGGCCTTGTATGTCAGGCACAGGTCACCTCTGAGCAGATGGTATGCGACTGAATAGAGCTGGAATTTCTTCAGTCAGGCAGGATATGGCATATTTTTGAGCCCCTTTATCCTTTTGGTGAGGAACTTTTGGGGTCTTTCCAATTGCTGCAGGTGTCGGGTAAGATACATTCCAAATGGGGCATTGTACTCAATCATTGGTCTAATAAGTGAAAAGTACAGGGGAACAATGACCTCCCTTGATCTGGATGTGAATCCCTTCATAATCAGGTGGGCAATGTAGTAGGTCCTCCTAACCACTTTGGCAATGTGAGTGTCAAAAGAAAGGTTGCTGTCAACTTGGGTCCCCAGGTCCCTGATAACCTCTTCTGTGCTTAATGGATTGCCACCTATGTGGTAACTTGGGGTTACCTTGTTTTTACCAAAGGGTATGACTATACATTTTTTGGCGTTTAGCTTAAGGCCATGGCTCTGGCACCAGTTATCCGTTTCTATGAGACCTCTCTGAAGGATATCTGTGTCTGATGGATTTTCAACTATGGCGCCCAGTTTGCAGTCATCTGTAAACTTTGTCAGCCACAATCCTTCTATGTTTGCCTGCACTTCTGAAAAGTAGATGCCGAACAAGAGGGGCCCAGGACTGAGCCCTGTGGGACAGCGCTTGTGACCGGCTTAGAGTCTGACATGGCACCAGCAACTCTAACCCTGTGGGTTCTGTCCTTGAGCCAGTTTGCAACCCATCTTGTGACATATGGGTTTACATTTAAGCTGGTGAGCTTTTCTATGATACCCGAGTGGGATATTGTGTCGAAAGCTTTTGCAAGGTCAAGGTAGGCTGTGTGAACTGCCTTACCCTCATCAATGGCCTTGGTGACTGTTTCAAAAAAGTCGACCAAGTTCAAGAGGCATGATCTGCCCTTGACAAAGCCGAATTGGGTAGGATCCAATGTCTGTAGGTCCCCTATGTCTTTATTTATGAGTTCCATTATGATCCTCTCCATAGCTTTGCAGACCAGGCTTGTTAAGCTTATGGGGCGGTAATTACCAGGGTCCGTAGAAGCACCGCCTTTGTTGACTGGGACCACAGTTACCATACGCCACTCTTTGGGTACATATCCTGTGGTAAGGCTAAGATTAAACAGCAGCCTTATGTGTGGGTTTAGTTCCTCATTGAGTTCGTGTAGCACACAGCCGGGGACACCATCCGGTCCCATTGATGCTGTGTTTTTAGCTTTAGAGAGAGCAGCTCTCACCTGGGCATTTGAGATGATTGGGAGGCTACACTCTGCTGGGATAGATATTTCTCCTTTTGGGGGGGGAGGGAGGGGAGAAATTTGCACTGAACCTGTCTGCCAGTATGTTTGCAATGTCTGTGGGTTCAGTGATTTTTGTATCATTTTGGACTAATTCTGAGCATATCTGGGAGTTTCCACCCAGATTTCTAACATAGCTAAAGAAGGCCTTATGATTGTCTTTTGAGTCCTTGGCGATTTTTCTCTCAGAGTTGGCCTTGGATGATTTTATGAGTGATCGTAGTTTTTACTAGTATTGATCAGAGATGTCTTCCCTTTTAGGGATTTTGCTCTATCTTGTAGTAGCTTTCTCCTCTTGTTGTAAAGTTTGTTTATGGCTGGGGTCCACCAGATCGGGCTTGCTTTTGGTGGAAAGGGTCTTGATTTTATTTGGGATTGCTTGATCCATGCAATCCTGGAGGTGCTCAGAAAGCATTTGTAAGAGATTCAGCAGCGTGGGTTGTGGTTTCCAATGGCTCAGGGGCCTTGAAGGATACCACACCAGTCTTAAGAAGTGTGAAGTTGGCTTTTGAGAAGTTCTTCACTGTGGTCTTTTTTGTTGGGGTGGGGGCGGGATGTGGATCTCCAGTGAGATTAGTTTATGGTCTGATCTCACCAATGAGGGATATACTTCCAGTGTGGAGCATTTTGTCCCCATGTTTGTGATGATCAGGTCTAGTATATTTTCACCTCTTGTGGGAATGGTGACAAGTTGTTCCATAGAATTTGAGTTTATGAACTCCAGGAACCTTTGGGCTAGGGTATTGGGGCTTGAGTAATGTTCCCAGTCTATGTTTGGGTAGTTGAAGTCACCCAATATGATGGTGTTTGGAGAGACATTTATACTCTCCAGTGTCTTCAGGAAGGCTGTGTGGGGTTCCTGAGTTTGAGAGGGTGGCCTTTAACATGCTACAAACTGTAGAGCAGTTTTGCCTATGGTTAATTGCACCTGAATGGTCTCTGATGCTTCGTGAGTTGCCACCAGCCTGGAGGTGTGGGTATCCTTGATGAATATGGATACACCCCCTCCTTTTGTGGTACGGTCTGGGTTTTGAGGCCGGAACGCATGATATGAGGTAAAACCTGATAGTGCCAGGGTGCTCTCAGGAGCCTTGAACCAGGTTTCAGTCACAGCACAGACATCAATGTTCTCCATACTGAGGAGGGCTTTGAGGGCGTGCATCTTGAGATTTAGACTTCTGGCATTGAGCAGCATTACCCTTAGTTTTTTTCCATTATTGTTTTCTAGGGTGGTGGGTTTAGAATTTGAGCCTTGTCTAAAAAAGGCACTATGGGGGTGGCAAGAGCCTTTGCTAATATCCGGAAACCCAGGGGTGACAGGTGCAAGCCGTCCCTTTGCGAAGCAGCGTGGCTTGTCAAGCATGTCATTCCAGGCAGACAGACATTGGATCCCCTTAGAATGACACCAGAAATTAAGCCAATTATTAAAACTGATCATTTTGTCTCTGTATTGTGGCATCATTCTTGGTGAAGGTAGGATACTGCTCAGGGTCAGGGTCATACCAGCCTGGGCTACATAATCTGAGAGCTCCTCTATGTCTCTTTTCATGTAGTCCAGGGAGTGCGTCTCAGGTCATTCACACCGGCATGGACAATGACTGAGTCATACTTGTACTTGCTGTGCAGTGACCTGAGTGCTTGTGTTATGTGGCGGATTCTAGCGCCCGACAGGCAGCTTACTGTGACCCTCTCCTTGTTCAGTCTGGTGAGTGGGACGTCAGTGTGTCTGACTATGGAGTCACCTATGACAAGTGTGTCTGGCATTGTGTTTGGCCTTAAGGGCTGTGACTGATTTGCACACTGACTTTGTGATCTATGTGTTGCTTGTGTTATGTCATGAGGTGGCAGTTGTTTGGGTGTCTGCTTTGGAGGCCTCTGCTGTTTTGGTAGATTTTTGATCAGTGCCTCCGAGTATGTCTTTGGGTGTTTATGTGTTTGATTTGTAGTTGTGATAGTTCTATGTGAGACTGGGTTTATGGTGTGTGTGGTTACCTTCTCCTCCTGTCTGGTTTTGCCAGTCCTGAGATGAGAGAGCTCAGCCTCCAGTTTGGCTATATAGTTGCATCTCTCATGTATTTGTGTTTTGTGGGAGGAGGAGAGGGTTGTCTGTGTACATGAGGCAATTGTAACATTGCCTCAATATTCCCAGATTCACCAGCTGAGCAGGAGAGGACGCTAGCAACTAACCCTTTGACATGCTAGAAGAAATGAAAAAGTTTGCTGTGTAACTGAGTCAGAAAGGACCTATAGGGAAGTGGGTACTCAAGGGGGTTTTAAGCTAGTGAAGTACTTTGTATAATATAGAAGTGCTTTACCTGACTAAAAAATGCTTTAGGAACAAGTGCTGAGCTTTACAGATAGAGAATAGACTGTTTAGATTACAAGTAGAGCAGTTCTAAGGGAAAAAATGAAGAGCAGACTTTACGGAGCCAGTTTAACCTTGTTTAACCGGCGCTGCCCGATGGTGCTCTAGTGGCAACTCCGCGCTAAATGCAGAAAAGGCAATAAGTCAGTTGTACAGGCTAGCACACTTTAGTGGGCAGCCAAACAATTAAATTAAACAGCAAACAAACAGTTTTCGACTTGAATTAGACTAATTTCGACTAAAATGTACTTTTAAGTGCAGATAATAAAAAATGCAGTAAATAACTATGAAAACAGTTAAAGCTTGCTCTAGGTAAGCAGTAGAAGGTAAAACAAATATAAAAAACAGCAGGATACTTAATCAGGAAAGCAGTTGCTTTTTTTCAGTTCTCTGTAGCCAGGAAGACTCAACAGGACCACGTGGAGCTGTGTCTGAGCAATATGGCTTCAAAAAAACTCCAGAGGCAGATTTTAACCAGGGAACTTCAAAAGAGCTAGAAATGGTCCAAAATGACCAATTACTACAGCTTCTTGTGCTGAGGTCACTTCCCTCAAGGACAGGTAGGCTATTCAAGGCTCCCCACTCCCACTGGTGAGCTAAGAAAGTTCCTTCTATCCAAGTAAGGCAATGGACAACACAGGAACTACAACACAGCCCAGGATACAGCAAGGCCTGTAAACTGGTCTAACTAGTTTAGGAGAGGCAGGAAAACAAGGAATATTTTTTTTTTTTTTGTTTTTAAATAGAAACACACAGAAATGCAGAAAAGGCAATAAGTCAGTAGTACAGGCTAGCACACTTTAGTGGGCAGCCAAACAATTAAATTAAACAGCAAACAAACACTTTTCGACTTGAATTAGACTAATTTCGACTAAAATGTACTTTTAAGTGCAGATAATAAAAAATGCAGTAAATAACTATGAAAACAGTTAAAGCTTGATCTAGGTAAGCAGTGGAAGGTAAAACAAATATAAAAAAACAGCAGGATACTTAATCAGGAAAGCAGTCGCTTTTTTTCAGTTCTCTGTAGCCAGGAAGACTCAACTCATCTTTGGTTTCACTTGTCTGACTTTTAGTAGGACCTTGGGAAGAAGAGGCAGAGGAGGAAAGGCGTAAACTGATAGTTTTTTCCAACTGAAGGATAGGGCGTCCACTTTCCATGCTTGTCTGTGATAAGTCCTTGTGCAGAATGTTTTCAATTGATAATTTTGAGGAGAGGCAAATATATCTATGTCCAGACTCCCCCATTTATTTGTTATCATGCTTAAGACTTGTGGATCTAGTTTCCACTTGTGAGGGTCCATAAGGTTTCTCCTTAAATCGTCTGCCAGAGTATTTTGTTTTCCTGGCAGGAATTGAGCTTGAAGATGTACTTGGTAAGTCAAAGCTGTGTCCCACAGTGCCATGGCTAGTCTGCAAAGGGGGTATGAGTGCATGCCCCCCCCTCCTTGTTTATATACCACATAACTGTGGTGTTGTCCGTCTTTATCAGTAGTTGTCCTGGATGAAGTAAGTCCTTGAAGGCTGTCAGGGCATTTTGAACAGCTAACATCTCTTTTTGGTTGACATGCAGATGCATTTGTTTTGGGGTCCATATGCCCTGAATGCATCTTCCCACCAGGTGGGCCACCCATGCATAATCTGATGCGTCTGTTGTTAAGGTTTGGCTGGCAGGGGGTAGAGTGAAGGCCCATCCCATGTTTTGGTGACATGCCTTTGCCCACCATAGAAACTCCTGTTGTAGGCAGGGAATGAGAGGAATCATTGTTTCCAGACTGTAACAATGTTGACTCCATAAACTTTTTAGGTACCACTGAAGTTTACTCATATGCAGTCTTGCATATGGAATCAGTAGGATGCAGGATGCCATAAACCCCAAAGCCTGCAGGGTTTGTCTTGCAGATAACTGGGTTTTTGTTGCTATCAGTTTGAAGTAAGTAGCCAGTTGCCTTTGTTTGTCTGGCGTGAGGAAAGCCATCTGGGCAGTTGTATTCAAGCTTGCACCCAGGAATGTTATCTTTTAAGAGGGTACCAGTTGTGATTTATTTTCGTTTATTGTGTACCCTAGGCATGTTAGAAGCCTTTTCACAAACGCCAGGTGCTGAAGAAGAATGTCCTTGCTCTCTGCTTGAATGAGACAGTCATCCAAGTAAGGATATATTTGTATACTTCTTTGTCTGCAAAATGCATTTACTGGTGCCAGGCACTTTGTAAAGACCTTGGGCGCAGTAGATAAGCCAAAGGACAGTGCAGAGAATTGGTAATTCATTAAGCCAGCCATGAAACAGTGGTATCTTCTGCATTATTCCCTTATTGGGACATGCAGGTATGCCTCTTTTAGGTCTAATGTCACCAGCCAAGCATTCTTGTCCAGCATGGGCAGAAGCTGCTGCAAAGTTAGCATTTTGAATTTTGGAATGTTCAGGAATGTGTTCAAAATTGATAAATCCAGTATTGGCCTCCAGGCCTTGTCCTTTCTGGGTACCAAGAACAGTCTTGAGTAAAAACCTTGTCCTTTTTCCTGTTCTGGTACTGGCTGAATAGCCCCCATATCCATGAGGGACATAACCAGTTTCTGTGTCTCTGCCCATTGATTTTTTGGCAGATCCGGCCAACCGTTTGCCATTGGCAGAGTATGGAAATGGAAACTGTATCCCTGTGATACTATGTTTAGCACCAACTTGTCCTGGGTTATTAACTGCCAATTCTGAGCAAAAAGTGCTAATTTTCCCCCTAAGGGTGCTGCCAAAAGGTACGTGCTTGGTGATGGCAGAGGGAAGTCATTGGGACTCTTTTCTGTAGGGTTGCGCTTTATCTCCTCCAGATTTGGAGGTAGAAGCACTCCATTGCTTTGACCTGTAAGAATCTTGTGCCTGGTATCTACAACCTTTAGGGCATCTGGATTTGCCCCTTTGAACTCTGTCATACACAGGAAAGGACCAATTTTTTTGTAGGCCAGTGTCTACTGAATCTTGGTGGCTGCACTTGTAAGAAGTCTTTTACAGTTTGCATAGACTTAGCTTTGTCTTCCATTTTCTTTAAAACCTCTTCTGCCTTAATACCACACAGAGTATCATGCTGTAAAGGTGCATCCAGTAATTTAGCTTTAACATGATCAGGCACATTTTGCTCTTTTAGCCAGGCATGCCTCCTAATTACAGATCCAGTAACTGCGGCCCTGCAGGAGGCCTCTAAGGAATCAAAACCACATTGCAAAGTATGCTTTCCAACTTGTTCAGCTGCATGCAATAATTCCTGCAATTCTTTATTTTCTGCACATTCAGAAATCAACATCATTTTCTGTTTCAGCAATCCCATAACATGTTGTTGATAAGTGAGCATATGAAACTGGCAGTTTAAGGCTCTAATTGCCAAGGTTGCAGATGTATAAACCTTCTTTCCCCATCTATCCAGTGCCCTTGAATCTCTGTCAGCGGGAGTAGGATTTTTTGCTGTTGATGCCTTAACTCCCTTTGGACCCTGTGAAATAGTTTCAGGGTCAGCAGCAGGGTTTCTAAATAAAAATTTGTGTGAGAGGGACCCTGTGATATCTGTCAAGCTTGCTGGGAGCCGGAGGTAAGGAGTCAGGAGTCAAGCTTGACTCCGAAAACACATCATCCACAATGTCTAAAACAGGGGTATGGCTAAAGGCCTGTGCTGAGGGAGGAGAAGGAAATCCCTGAGCCTCTTTTATGATTCTGAGAAATCTTGACTCTCTCAGTGAAAATGCTCCCCTCAAAGTATGCAAGGTTTCTCCAAATGAATAATCCTCAGGAGGTGATGCAGATGGGACAGATTCCTCTGCATCATAATCCTCATAGGGAGGTATAGATAATTCCTGATTAGAAGAGGAATCAGAAGAAATAGAAACCTCATCTGAAGATTCATAATCAGTGTCTTGCCTAGGCCTCTTATCAAGAGGGGGTTGGGAACCCCTGATCAAGGTAATTAGGTCTTTAGCCATTTTGATCATCTCTTTTTTAGGCATAGCAGCCTGTGCACGTTGCTCATGCGTCGTTGTTTTAGCTTTAGAAGTTGCTTTTGTCTTTGGTTTTGCAGCTGTCATCAGTTTTATATAAAAATGTTGAGGCCTGAATACACCCTCAGAAGCTGGTGCCTGCTCAGCGGCTCCGGACCCATCCGAGGGAGAGACATCCGTGGGTACAATACTTTGAGTATCTCACAGCGTGCTGGACTCCACATGGGTATCAGTAGGGGCCTGCGACTCGAAAGTAGCGGGTATCAGGGGCTGTGAAAGTGCCTCACTGAGTACCGTTGAACCGGCGACTGGCTTAGAAGAAGCTTTGTCGTTGGTTTTGGACCACGACGGCCTGTCTCTGTCCTTTTCTTTGCGTTTTTTGTGTACTCCGGTAGTCGGATTGCTATCTGACATTTCAGGGTAGTTAAATCTGTTTCCAAAATATTTTGAGGCAAAAATATACCGCCGCTTAATAGTTCGTTGGTTAAATCTAGCACAAAACCGATAGCCAGGCATGTTGTGATCAGGGCCTAGGCAAGGAATACAGTATAAATGGAAATCCTTATGAGGTATTTGCTTCCCACATGTAATACAATTATTAACTTTTTCTGACATCAGTATGGAGCAAGAAAAAAGTTTCCCCAATGGGGTACTTAGCTTTAGTGAAGACTTCGGTTCTGAAACTCAAACTCGAAAATTTCAGGAGTCGGCCGACCAGCATTTGCGAACTGCTTCTGCTTCGGGCACTGCGCGCCAAGAAAGTCTGAAGAAAATGGCATCGGCTGCTTGTTTTATACCCCTGACGTCATGGAAGAGGAGACAGCAACTGACGCAGGACCCAAGACTCTGGAATTCAGGCTGACTGAGGGCAACCTGCCAGCAGATTACCCAAATGTAATGACTGCAACAGTGAAACAAGAAGAACATCTTATAACTGCTGAACAAAACAATAACAGAAAAATTCAATTGCCAAATCTGTGACTGCAAATCCTTTACTCTGCAAATTAATTTGACTGCTAGTTTTGATATACCTTACAAGACATAGAAGCATACGGTTACCCTTTTTTTTCTAACTGGCCACACCGAATATGTCTTTCTCAGCACTTCAGCTGTGTCAGCTGAACTGGAATTTATTTTATCTTTAACCCATAAATCTGCATGTTCCTGTTGTAATCAATTCTTTAAAATCTGTACATTTGCACAAATCTTGTCACTGAAGTCTAAAACAGCATATAACTAATGACATGTTTATACCTAGTACAGAGCTGTTAAACTTTGAACTGTTAGCTGCTGTAATCTTTAAACCTTTAAGTCCTGAAAAAACTGCATTTGTGTCCTCTAATAAAGATTTATGTGAACTGAAGTTGATTCATCTGTAAACAATGAAATATTTTTATTTCTTTTAACCTTAAACACTAACAGATTAATGTTCTGATCTGGTGCTGGTGCCATACTGCTGCACCCTTTATAGACAGTTATGGAATGCATTCTTTCTTTGTTTCACTTTGAAACTGAAGTCTGTTTTTCAGTTATACTGGAATTTACTTTATTAAAATCTGCACTCTGATTCCTCCTATCTCTCCTCAGTGCAAACACTGCACTTGATTCTGAAAATAAGAAACCAGATGAAGTAATGTGAACTTTAGACACTGCCTACGTTATGTACATTGACTGTGTTGACATCTATTTATTTAATACTGCAATATAATTATGGATTTTGAATTACATGTATTACCTTTTGAACATTTGTATTTAAAACTATTTTACAACTTAAATCATTATATTGAATTGTATGTGCTGAAACATTTACGTTCAAGTCTGAGACTGTACTGACAGAAGTTGACTCATTAGCTTGCTTTTATGATTTAACCCTTTTATGTTTAGACATAGCTAAAATTTTTGAATTAATAACCTTTAACTTTAAAGGAACATTTTTAAAATTAAACCAAAGATTTACTGATATTTTAACTGTAGAATTATTACTTGACATGTTTATAAACAGTTTTGAGCTATTAATTAAAAAGTGCATATAAATAACTTAAATATGATTCTGGAAGAATGTGTGCTGTCTGTAGCTTATTAACCTTTTTTTTTTTTGCTCATTGGCTGTGTGGCGTCACACTGGAAACTTGAAATTTTGTGGAGATAGCTGTTAACTGGATAATGTCTGTTATGTTTTGAAGGAACACTGCTTTGATTTAATAATGGTCTGCTGAAATTGTTTGAGGCTTTTTCTTTAGTAAACACTAGTGCTGTGCACTTCGGTCAACAGCTGCATTTACTATATATAGAGATGATTTGCTGTGTCCGTTTTTCGAATGAAGTAGTGCTGTCTTACTGAAAAGTCTTTTCTGTAATGAGAAACTGTAGTGTTGTAATTTTGGCTTATTCTGTATAAAGTTTACAGTCTTTATTTATGGAAAAACACTGGTATGCTGCTGAAAAGTGGGTTATGAAACATTTGCTGTTACTATAAACTGTCTAAGAAACCTTGAAGTTAAGCTGGCTGCTGCAGTAAAACTGTACTTGAAAGGGTTACCTGCTGCAGCTGTTTCTGTTGAAGTTTTGCTGATACTCACTCTGTAGAACACGTAGCTGAACGAAACATAGAGTGCTGCACTGGAATGAAAGCACTGCTGTTCTGTAGTCTGTAGAACAAAAAATAAGCAAAACAGCGAATACCCAACTCTGTACCAGCAAATAAATCCTGTAGTTCGCTGTATAAGGTATCACAGCTCAAACAGACCTCTGATAGATGTAATAACTTTTTATTTAGTAAAAACATAAAAAATGAACCACACTGGTTAAGTGCTTTCATCTACCACATGTAGACTTCATCAGAACACCATTGTGGTAATCAAAACAATGTAAATAATGTTAAATAACCAATAGGAATGGACTATCAATTAAAACACTTGAATTACATATTCATGACCTAATGAATATTCATACTACTAAAGTGCATGCCAACCCTCATAGAACTTCATATATTTTAAACCATATGCAATATAATAAAATACATGAGCAATTCAACCATGAATTAATCCCTAACACTTCCTAAACCCTTCTTTAATAAAAAACATAAGTGCATATATATATATATATATATATATATATATATATATATATATATATATATATATCTATATATATATATATATATCTATATGTATATATATTACAAGAAACCAAATACCCCAAGGAGCGTAGGCTTGTAAATCACGATATTACTGTACAATGATAAACCAACTTGCAATTAGCGACCAAGTCAAACAAATCCAACCATTCGGTTCAAAAAGAATCTTTTATTATCGTGAGCGCTTTCACGGCCAAGATAGTAGCCGCTTCTTCAGACGAACAAACAAACAAGGAAGCGCTCATAGCGCACCAAATTTAAACCAACTAAGCGACGTCACTTAATGTAGACGTCACTATACAATTTTAAAAAGTCAATAGCATGTACTCTGCGTATAATGCAATATATATAGCATACATTGCTTCACTAGACTGCACCACCTCTGTTTAGACAACAAACAGCAAAAACCGGCTAACAGATAGTGCAGTATATCGTTGCTTGTATCAAGTGTGCATACTAAAGACTGCAACAACTATTGGCAATATAAAACATTAGCAGCAAAAATAAACTAAAAAGATTAATGTAAACTAATACAGACTAGTATGAAGCCCAAATCATGTGATCAAATACCATAACAAATCACTTGGATTAAGCTAAACTAAACAACTAAAAAACAAATACCTGGCAGTTCATATATAGGAGCCAAATGTCCTGACTGGTATATGTACTTCCATGGAGCGATGATACTCACAGGTATCTAGCAAAGTGAGTAAAAAGTGAACAAAACTAAATACAAACTAATGTCCACATAAAAACAATAAAAATGAAAAATGAAAATAAAAATAAAAATAAAAATGGTGATAATGGGACATCAATTAAATATCATTAAAACTATTATCATTAACCTTGTCAAAAACAAAACTAAATAATTGCTCATATTATATGGTATGGAATTGAATTATGTATGTTCAAGTTAAAACTAGACTACAACTCATGATATAATGAAAAAATATATAAATTAATGTAAAATAATCTATGCAGCAATACACACATAGACATTATCGTGTAACCATTGATATAAAGATACATTCTATACGTTAATATGCACATAAGCATTATTGGTGAAATATGAACTCTCTGCTATCTAAGCGATCTCCCTTTCAAATGTGGTTTGATGGATAACACCTCATTGAGCCCTTTATCTCTATGTGCAGCTAACCTGCAAATCCATTTTAGTTCTGCTTCCTCTGTACGATTCACTATGTCACCTAATCTGTCACTAGATTGTATGACTTGAAGTACTTGAAATAAAAATTTGTGTGTATCTCCTTCCCTGAGGGTATGCTTGGCTAGAGCACTATAGTCCTGTCTTCTAGCTAGACAGTAACCATGATCTCGTATCCTCTCTCTAAGTGTCCTGTTAGTTTTTCCTATATAAAAAGAAAAACACTGGACACAATGGGCTATATACACTAAGTTTTTAGTATTACAGTTACTGTCACACTGTATCGTCCAGAGATGACCTGTAGTGGGATGCTTATAATAGTGGGATTCATCAATTGAGACACACTGTGGACATTTTCCACACTTTTTAGTGCTTTCAAACCCTGTCTTAACTCCAAGAGATGGTAACCCTGTTCCACATAGTAATCTCTTCAGATTTAATAAATTACTAAACACGAATGATGGACTAGATCCCACTATTCTGGTTACATCTTTATCTGCAGTAAGTATATTCCAATGTTTACATATATATGACTGTAATGTATTAGTGCCCCTTCCAAAAGGTACAACAAAGCTCATGTGCCTGTTACCAGTAGATTCAACATGTGTATCTGGCATGTTGCTTTGGCTAGAAAAATATGGTTTTGCTCTGTTCACCCTGAGACTATCAATCATCATGTACGTGTTTTAAATCTCTCCCTCAGTGTAACCACGTACCAAAAGCCCTTCATGTAGGTTGGCTAGTCCTTCATCAAAATCCTCTGTTTTGGTAGAGAGCCGGGAAACACGCATTGCTTGGCCCTTGATGTTTTTAAAAACATGCGAATGATGCATACTATCTCGATGTAAAAAAGAGGGTCTGTAACAAGGCTTGTGATATAGCTTGGTGTTAATTCTATTCTTTTCCTTAAAAATCATTACATCCAAAAATTCTATGCTGTTATAGTCATGGTTCATAGTGAATCTAAGAAAAGAACTACTAGAATTGAGATTGTTATAGAAGCTATACAGTTCATTGATCGTTCCTTCCCACAGGAAGAAAAGATCATCCACAAATCTCTTGTAGAATAGGATGTGCTTGTTGTGTATGATGTACCTCTCTTCAAAGGTCGCCATGACTAAGTTGGCATAGCTGTTGGCACAGCTAGTGCCCATGGCGACCCCTTTCACTTGTTTGTAACAATCCCGTTCATATAGAAAGATGTTGTTTTCTAGAACGGTTTCCATTAATAACACCAAAAACTCTACCTTGTCACTAGTAAAGTCTGTGTTCTTACCTAGATATACCTGTAAGGATTGTAGACCTTCCTCATTGGGAATGCATGTAAACAATGAGGTCACATCCATAGATACAAACAATATAGGATTAATTCTATTAGAATCAAGCAAGGATACCTTATTGTAAAGCTCCCTAAGCAAATGCTCAGTGTCTAATAGGATGCAATCAGATGATTTAATGACCTGCCTGAGTTCATAATCTAAAAACATAGAAATGGGCTCTGTAAGCCAACCAGAGCCCGATACTATGGGTCTGAATTCTGGCTCATACCTGTTTTTATGAATCTTGGGTAGGCCAGATATGACTGGAACAATAGGGTAATCTACCTGCATGAATCTGAACATGTCATGTGTCAAATGGCCTGCTATTTTACAATCTAAAAGCATTCTATCAATACTTCCTTTAATGTGATATACAACATCAACAGTCATCTTTTCATACGCATCCCCATTAAGCATGTCCGTCATTTTAGTTGTATAATAAAAACTGTCCAATACAACTACAGGGCCACCTTTATCGGCAGGCCGTATCACAATGTTAGTGTTACTTTTAAGGCTTCTCAATGCTTGTATTTGTATATCAGTTAAATTATTCTGTAGGTCACGCTCCTTTAGCTGATGTCCAGCATACAGTTCATTCTCAACTGCTTTCACAAAAATATCAATGTTAGAATTCATTGAGGGAACATAGTCACTTTTCCTTCTAAAAGTCTGTTGGCAAGGTTCAATGTCTGCCTTGAATAATAATTTAAGACCGATGTTCCTTGCAAACAATCTCAAGGCTAAAATAGCTTGACTTAAATCAATGCTCATGGTTGGAATGAACGACATTCCCTTGCTTAGTAGTTCAATCTCTGCTACAGATAGAACATGACTAGATAAATTATATACAAGATTGCCTAACCCCAAAAACTCTGGAGCGTGTTCTGCTGATATATGGGCGGGTCTTTCCTCTTGGCCCCTCTGACATTGTCGTTGTCCAAGGATCTCTTCCGATTCAGTCTGATGGGAAAAGGGGCTTGTGTAGGATTGTGGACTTCAATCCTATCTAACTGAATTTTCCTTCTCACAGCACTTGCTAGTGAAGGATTACTGGACATCGTACACAACAAGCACATCTTATTCTACAAGAGATTTGTGGATGATCTTTTCTTCCTGTGGGAAGGAACGATCAATGAATTGTATAGCTTCCATAACAATCTCAATTCAAGTAGTTATTTTCTTAGATTCACTATGAACCATGATTACAACAGCATAGAATTTTTGGATGTGATGCTTTTTAAGGAAAAGAATAGAATTAACACCAAGCTATATCACAAGCCTTGTTACAGACCCTCTTTTTTACATCGAGATAGTATGCATCATTCGCATGTTTTTAAAAACATCATCAAGGGCCAAGCAATGCGTGTTTCCCGGCTCTCTACCAAAACAGAGGATTTTGATGAAGGACTAGCCAACCTACATGAAGGGCTTTTGGTACATGGTTACACTGAGGGAGAGATTCAAAACACGTACATGATGATTGATAGTCTCAGGGTGAACAGAGCAAAACCATATTTTTCTAGCCAAAGCAACATGCCAGATACACATGTTGAATCTACTGGTAACAGGCACATGAGCTTTGTTGTACCTTTTGGAAGGGGCACTAATACATTACAGTCATATATATGTAAACATTGGAATATACTTACTGCAGATAAAGATGTAACCAGAATAGTGGGATCTAGTCCATCATTCGTGTTTAGTAATTTATTAAATCTGAAGAGATTACTATGTGGAACAGGGTTACCATCTCTTGGAGTTAAGACAGGGTTTGAAAGCACTAAAAAGTGTGGAAAATGTCCACAGTGTGTCTCAATTAATGAATCCCACTATTATAAGCATCCCACTACAGGTCATCTCTGGACGATACAGTGTGACAGTAACTGTAATACTAAAACTTAGTGTATATAGCCCATTGTGTCCAGTGTTTTTCTTTTTATATAGGAAAAACTAACAGGACACTTAGAGAGAGGATACGAGATCATGGTTACTGTCTAGCTAGAAGACAGGACTATAGTGCTCTAGCCAAGCATACCCTCAGGGAAGGAGATACACACAAATTTTTATTTCAAGTACTTCAAGTCATACAATCTAGTGACAGGTTAGGTGACATAGTGAATCGTACAGAGGAAGCAGAACTAAAATGGATTTGCAGGTTAGCTGCACATAGAGATAAAGGGCTCAATGAGGTGTTATCCATCAAACCACATTTGAAAGGGAGATCGCTTAGATAGCAGAGAGTTCATATTTCACCAATAATGCTTATGTGCATATTAACGTATAGAATGTATCTTTATATCAATGGTTACACGATAATGTCCATGTGTGTATTGCTGCATAGATTATTTTACATTAATTTATATATTTTTTCATTATATCATGAGTTGTAGTCTAGTTTTAACTTGAACATACATAATTCAATTCCATACCATATAATATGAGCAATTATTTAGTTTTGTTTTTGACAAGGTTAATGATAATAGTTTTAATGATATTTAATTGATGTCCCATTATCACCATTTTTATTTTTATTTTCATTTTTCATTTTTATTGTTTTTATGTGGACATTAGTTTGTATTTAGTTTTGTTCACTTTTTGCTCACTTTGCTAGATACCTGTGAGTATCATCGCTCCATGGAAGTACATATACCAGTCAGGACATTTGGCTCCTATATATGAACTGCCAGGTATTTGTTTTTTAGTTGTTTAGTTTAATCCAAGTGATTTGTTATGGTATTTGATCACATGATTTGGGCTTCATACTAGTCTGTATTAGTTTACATTAATCTTTTTAGTTTATTTTTGCTGCTAATGTTTTATATTGCCAATAGTTGTTGCAGTCTTTAGTATGCACACTTGATACAAGCAACGATATACTGCACTATCTGTTAGCCGGTTTTTGCTGTTTGTTGTCTAAACAGAGGTGGTGCAGTCTAGTGAAGCAATATATGCTATATATATTGCATTATACGCAGAGTACATGCTATTGACTTTTTAAAATTGTATAGTGACGTCTACATTAAGTGACGTCGCTTAGTTGGTTTAAATTTGGTGCGCTATGAGCGCTTCCTTTTTGTTTGTTCGTCTGAAGAAGCGGCTACTATCTTGGCCGTGAAAGCGCTCACGATAATAAAAGATTCTTTTTGAACCGAATGGTTGGATTTGTTTGACTTGGTCGCTAATTGCAAGTTGGTTTATCATTGTACAGTAATATCGTGATTTACAAGCCTACGCTCCTCTGGGTTATTTGGTTTCTTGTGATTTCTTGGGCTTGGTTGGCTTCTTGTTTATATATATATATATATAAAAACATTTTATAAATAGTTAAAAAATAAATATATTAAATAATAATCTCTGTGAAAAAGTGCATTAATGATATAATCTAAAGAAAAAACAATAGGTAATTAATTTGTCTTGTGGTATGTATTACCATTGAATACTCAGTGGGGCTAATGGCTACCCAACTTCTAATAAAGGCTTTGTGGCAATATGATCGTTCAACCCAGAGACCTTGGCTGCATTTAACAGAAGTTGCCATTTAACTTCCTTTTCCCCCAGTATAGTCTTGATGTCCCCTCCCCTTGAGTTTAGTTTGACCTGTTCTAATATCCCAAATTTGAAAGAATGACACTCACTGTTCATCTCTACATGTCTATATAGTGCGTTGTTACAGTCCTTTCTTCTGATACAGTAATTATGGCCATAGATCCTATTTCTAAGTTGTCTGTCTGTCTGTCTTCCCCACATAAAAACTTGGACAGTTATCACACTTGGCCAGATAAATGACATGATGGGAATAACAATTTCCTTTCTTAAATCATATCTTAGTGTGATTGGCATTACCTAAAATGATTGTTCTCTCTTCTATTACATATTGAAACTGATTGCAATCCCCACACGTCCTAGTATACCCCTCTCTCATGTCATACTCCAATGCTGTGTTACTTCTTTCAAATCTATGTTTCAAAATAAGAGCAGTCTTGTACACAAACTTAGGATATGTACCTAACTTACTATGTACCATGTCATCACTTTTAAGGATATTCTAATTTTTACTTATAATGTCCTTAACTTCCTTCACATATGGATTATACTCTACTATACATGCCCTCTTGTATTCTTTACCATTATCATTATCTAACATACCCGTATCTTTCTCTAAGCCTACACCTAACATAGGTCTGTATTTCTTCCCCCATTCATTTTTTTTTACATATTGTTACGTCACTTATAATAGAGCTGGGATACCCCCTTTCCTCAAATAGGGTGCTTATGTAGTCAATCGCTCTTATCATCTCACTATACTTATTAGTCATTCTTGCAGCCCTGATAAATTGCCCCTTCAAGATGCTTCTTGGTTGAATTGCTCATGTATTTTATTATATTACATATGGTTTAAAATATATGAAGTTCTATGAGAGTTGGCATGCACTTTAGTAGTATGAATATTCATTAGGTCACGAATATGTAATTCAAGTGTTATAACTGACAGTCTGTTCCTATTGGTTATTTAATTCTACGTCTGGTACATGAAAGTGCTTAATTAGTGTGGCTTGTTTTTTATGTTTTTACAAAATAAAAAGTTATTACATCTGTCCAAGGTCTGTTTGAGCTGTGATACAAAAAAAAAATGCACTTTATTCTTCTGCTTTTACTGTATTTGTGTTTCCTCATATTTTATTTTGCTTTTGCCTCTTCTTAAAAGTACTCAATTTTATTTATTCTGCTGCATTTATTACTGCTTTGTAGTAGCCTGACTAAATTGTAACTGTTATTCTAAGTCTTTTGGTTTAAGCACTTGGGCTTCATACCGGTTGTTTTACATTAAGAAGGTTTGTGGTCTGCACTGTTGTGGCAGGACAGGTAGCTTACATCCTTCTAAGCTGGGAATTGCTGATTGAAGGCTCAGTGTCTGCTATTCTAAAAGTGTATTAGTTCTGGTTTACGCACTTGGGCTTCTGGCCAGTTATTCTACATTAAGAAGGTTTGTGGTCTGCACTCTTGTGGGAGGAGAGGCTGGATTCTGCCCTTCTGAGCTGGGAATTTCTGGTCACAGCCTTACTGTGCCTGCTTATTTGAATGGTTTCTTTCTGAAACTGGTGTGCCTTGATGCTGTAGCATAGGATCAGATTCAGGCCTGCTGAATCTAGCTTTGTTTGTATAACTTGATCACTGATCCAGGCCATCTTTTCTGGAGAAGGTTCTCCTGCACCCTAGTAGTGGGAGTGCGCAGTTAGAACTTGTCTGATTGAAGACAGGTGGAACAGGGCTCAGTTTTGAGCTTTTTCTGGTTAACTGGGTAACCTGTTTAAATCAGTTTGTTCATTTTCTATTGTTTTATATATATATAAAAAAATTGCACTTTATTCATCTGCTTTTACGGTATTTGTGTTTTTTCCTACTTTATTACTAGGGGCATTGACTAAAACTCTGAAATAAGATTTCTAACAATAAGCACCCTTTTCTGTGCATTTAAAGTGTTTTTTTGATTATATCTGCTTTATTTTCTGAAAAAATATATATATATGTACTTGTTTCTCGCCTTTCTAAGCTAGTATAGTCCAGTTTTCAGGTTAGTGCTGAATTCAGGGCTGTGTTACAAATCTCTGTGTTTGCCCATACCTTACTTGGATAGAAGGAAGTTTCTCTGTTCACCTGTGAGAAAGGGGAGCTTTGAGCAGCCTATCTGTCCCTGGAGGAGTGGTTTCAGCTCAGAAATTAGTAGTTTATTGGCCATTTTGGGCTAATTTCTCTCTCTTTCATTTCCCTGCTATAAAAACTGCATTTGCCCAGTTTTGCTCGCCGGCCAGAGCCAGTTAACTAGGGTATAACTATTCCCGGATCCACAAAGTCTCCTCTTCAATTTTTCCCTTGGAACTAGACAAACTTTCAACTTAAGGACACAAGCCATTCACTTCTCAGCCCAGCACTTGCTCAAAACTCATAGCAAACACTTACAAACCCTTGCATTAGACCCCCCCTCTACTGTACAGAAGGACAAGGCTCTCTATTCAATCTTACCAGCCATTCAGTAAAACAGTTTACGGTACCTATCCAGGCATGTCCAAAGGGCAGTTTCAGGTGTACTCTCCAGTTCAACTGGTGAATCTGGGCATTTTGAGGCAATGTTACAACTGCCTCATGTACATAGACAACCCACTCCTCCTACCATCAAACACTAATACATGCGGGAGATGCAATTATACAGCCAAACTGGAGGTTAAGCTCTCTCAACCCAAGACTGGATCAGACAGTCAAGAGGAGAAGGGAAATACTGGCATCACACCACCAGACTCACATAGACCCATTAAACCAGCACCAGCAAAAAACATACATAAATACAAGAAAACATATTCCGAGGCTCTAAATAAAAATATGCAAAAGCAACAGAGACCTCCAAAGCAGACATCCAAGCAACCTTCACCCCCCCAACACAAACCATGGAACACATACTTCACAAAACCAGTGTGTCACGCAATCACAGCCCTTAAGGCAAAATAACATACTCAACATACTAGTAATAGGTGACTCTATACTCAGGCACACTGACGCCTCACTCACTAGGCTGAATAAGGAGAAGGTTACTGTTAGCTGCCTGTTGGATGCCAGGACCCGCCACATAACAAAAGTACCCAGGTCACTCCAGAACAAGTACAAATATGACTCTGTCATTGTCCATGTTGATGTGAATGACCTGAGCCATACCTTCCTGGACTACATGAAAAAAGACATGGAAGAGCTCTCTGATCACGTAGGCCAGGCTGGTATGACCCTGACCCTGAGTAGCATCCTGCCCTCACCAAGAATGATACCATGGTATAAAGAAAAAAATTATCAATTTCAACATTTGGCTAAGTTTCTGGTGTCATTCAAAGGGGATCCAGTGTCTGTCCGCCTGGGATGACATGCTTGACAAGCCAAGCTGCTTGAGATGGCTTGCACCTGTCACCCTTAGGCTTTCAAATACTGGCCAAGGCTCCTGCCACCCCCATAGTGCCTTTTTTAGGTAAGGCTCAAAAGACAAACCCACCGCCATAAATAGCACAAGTAACAAAAATCTGAAGGTAATGCTACTCAATGCCAGAAGTTTAAACCTCAGAATGCATGCACTCGAGGCACTCCTCAGTATGGAGAAAATCGATATATGTACAGTAACAGAAACCTGGTTTAAGGCTCCAGACAGCACTCCAGCACTACCAGGCTACTCATACCATACATTTTCGCCACAGAACCCAGATGGAAATACAAAAAGTGGGGGAGTATCCATATTCATCAAGGATACCCACACCTCCAGGTTAGTGGTACAGCACGATGCTTCAAAGATCATCCACGTGCAACTAACAATGGGCAAAACTGCAATTCAAATTGTAGCTTGCTACAGATCACCCACCATGTCCCAGGATCCCCATTCCGCATTTCTGGAAACGCTGGAAAACATAAAGATCCTACCAAACACCATAATATTGGGTGATTTCAGTTATCCAAACATTAATTGGGAGAACTACTCAAGTACTAACTCCCATGCTCAACATTTCCTAGAATTTATAAACTCAAACACCCTGGAACAACTGGTCAACATTGCCACCAGAGGTGACAACATATTGGACTTGGTCATCACCAACATGGGCGACACCGGAGGTCTGGGTTCCACACCGGAGGTCAACCCATCGCTGGTTAGATTTGACCATAAACAAATCACTTTGGATATCCACATTCCGCCCCCACCCCTGGACAAGGAAACCACTGTGAAAAACTTTTCAAAAGCAAACTTCACGTTACTTAAGACCGAGGTGGAAAGTTTCAAAGCCCCCATGCTAAAGGATAATGCTGTCCAAGCTGCAAAATCCTTTACTAATGCATTCTACAGGCACCTACAAGAATACATGGATCGTGCTATCCCAAGCAAAACCAAGACTCACTCCTCCAAGAAAAGGAAACTAGTCTGGTGGACCCCTGCTATAAACAAGCTATACAATAGAAGGAGGAAACTAGTATAGAAAACAGTAAAATCCCAAGAAGGGAAGACATCCCTGATCAGTATCAGCAAGAAACTACGATCCCTCATAAAATCGTCTAAGGTGAGCTTCGAAAGAAACATTGCCAAGAACTCCAAGGATAACCACAAGGCATTCTTTAACTATGACAAGAATATAAGTGGCAATGCTCAGATCTGCTCTGAGTTAGTGGAGAATGGCACAAAATACACTGAACCAACTGATATTGCCAACATCCTGGCAGAGAGGTTCAGTGCAAACTTCACCCACCCCCAAAAGGGCCCATAACCATACCAGAAGAATGTAGAGCCCCTGAAATCACAGACACTCATGTTAAAACAGCCCTCTCCAAAGCCAAAAACACAGCATCAATGAGACTGAACGGTGTCCTAGGCTGCACCCTACACAAGCTCAAAGATGAACTAATCCCTCACCTCAACACACTGTTCAAACTCAGCCTCTTCACAGGCTATGTACCCATAGAGTGGTGCACAGCAATGGTTATTCCGCTCCACAAAGGTAGAGCCACAACAGACCCCAGGAACTATTGCCCTATAAGCCTGACTAGCTTGGTCTGCAAGGTTATGGAGCACATCACCATGGAACTCATTAACAGAGACATTGGGAACCTCCAAACACTGGACCCTACCCAGTTCGGCTTTGTTAAGGGCAGATCATGCCTCCTAAACCTGGTGGACTTCTTTGAGACAGTTACCAAGGCTATAGACAAGGGAAAGGTGGTACACACAGCCTACCTAGACCTTGCAAAGGCCTACAACACCATTCCCCATTCTGGTATTATAGACAAACTCACCAGCCTGAACATAAACCCCTATGTCACACGATGGGTTGTCAAATGGCTCATGGACAGAACCCACATGATGAGAGTTGCGGGAGCTAGGTCTGACTCTAAACTGGTTGCAAGTGGCGTTCCCCAGGTCTCAGTCCTAGGAACCCTCCTGTTCGACATATACTTCTCAGAGGTACAGGCAAGCACAGGAGGACTATGGCTGTCCAAGTTCGCAGACGACTGCAAACTAGGGGCTATAATTGACTCTCTGGATGACACAGACATCCTCCAAAAGGGTCTCACTAAGCCGGATACCTGGTGTCAAAATCATGGCCTCAAGCTAAATGCCAAAAAGTGCATAGTCATCCCCTTTGGAAAAAACAAAGTACCCACAAACTACCACATAGGTGGTAGTCCCCTAAATACGGAAAACTTAATAAGGGATCTGGGGACCCAAGTAGATAGTAATCTCTCCTTTGATAATCACATTGCCAACGTGGTTAGAAAATCCTTTTATGTGGCTCACCTAATCACAAAAGGGTTTGCATCCAGATCAAAAAAGGTCATTGTGCCCCTCTACTCATCACTCATCAGACCCATCATAGAGTACAACGCCCCATTTGGGATGTACCTTACAAGACACCTGCAACAGCTGGAAAGACCACATAAGTACCTCACCAAGAGGATCACTGGTCTCAAACAGATGCCCTATGCAGCTCAAATGAAGAAACTCCAGCTGTTCTCGGTTGCATACCGCCTACTCAGAGGTGATCTCTGCCTGACATACAAGGCCATGCCCAACCCAGAATTGATGGACATGCTCCACCTAAAGAAAACCTTATCATCTCGAGCCACACGCTCTAGGGATCTAAACTTCACTACAACAATAAATAGGATGTGCTGGAGGGATAGATTCCTGTCCCAGAGACTTCCCATGCTTTGGAACAAGATTCCAATCTACATTAGGCAGAGCTCCTCACTAACACTCTTCAACAGAAACCTTGACGAGTGGATGGGAAACAGAAAGTTTACCCCGGGGATCACTTCAGTAGCTCTGCTGGACAGAGGCACAGGGAACTAATCTAAGGGGGCGGCGAAAGCCAACACATTCTGGTTAGGCTTATTAATGCCTTTGGGCAGATAGCCTTGTACCTACCTGTGAACCTATACCTTAATACAGTGAACTACAGGATTTAGTAGTCTGTAGAACACATGTAGTCTGACTGCTGATGCAAGGTTCTATGGGGTTTTGGGAGTTACACCAATCATAGCGGCTTGCCATTGAAAGAATTGATAAGACTGTACTGTATTGTAATTAACTGGAAACACTGTAATGATGCTGAGAACCTAAGTCTTTATTTGTTAATTACCCAAACTCGTACTGAACAGGTGTCAGTCTCTCCTTTATAGACCAAGTCTTGTGTACTTTTTAGAATGAATTTTCCAAACACTGTAGTTAATTCAATAAGGCTTTATTAGATGTTCACAATATTCAAATACTGTCTTCATTAACAGTTCTGATAATAACAGTGCTAATAAATATATCAAAAGTTTTTGCATATATCATCTGATAGTCCTGAATGATGCAAACAGAAACAGTTTTTATATGACCTGACTTCAGTACTCAGGCTCGTGTGTCTGTATTGTAGCTTAATCTTCTCCATAATGTCAGGTCAAATGAGCTAACTAACCTTAAATGAACTGCTATCCTGAACACAACATATTATATTGCTTCAGTCCAGTAATTTTCTTTTGTAAACTGCATTCACTCCCCCTAACCTTGGTCTTAGGCCTTGCCTCGTACGTGCTTTATTTAACATTCCATTAAGGAACATTCTGTAGCTGGCAAGATTGTATCTTTCCCTTGAGAAAGAGCATTCTGTATTTTTTGCACACTTTATGCTTATCTTTCCTTTCTAATAAACTGTCTCTCATGTTTGACCAGCAAGGTTATTCTTTCTTTCTGGTTAACTGTCTTTTATGCATAAATGAAACACAATTTCTAGGCCTATTTTACCCTTTAGCGTGCCTAATGTCAAATTACTTTAAAATGAAAGTCCCTAATCTAACACTGGAAAAGTGGTAAGGCCTCTATGAAGCCAACGAAAGAGTATGATAAATAAATTGTAAGGTATAACAACCTGGCAAGAGAAAAAGTTAAACAAATATTTCATGTAAATGTGTTAAAGCCATGGAAGGATCAGGAAGCCATTGGTAGCAAACCTGGTCAAGAAATGTCTTCAAACCCATAACCCAGTCTCAGAGGTCCCAGTAGCCAGCACTCTTATCAGGTCATCAGAAGATGCTGCTGACAGAATTTGTAAAGAAGAATAGGGATACATCTTCAATTACTCTTAGAACCTATTTAATACAATATGATTATTACAACACTGGGATGAATGGTAAGACTAAAGCTGTACAACATCTTAGAAGCCAAGAGTAAGGCTTTTAGACAAGAGATGCAGAAATGTTAAAATTAGAGGTTACTGAAAAATCCCAAAATGCCCACTGGTATCACCAAAGTTAGATGGGTACATTTGATTCTGTAATGATTTTCACAGACTCAAATAAATTCCATGAACAACACTTACCCAATACCTTGAGCAAGTGAGCTGAAACAGTGGAGGCAGCTTAACAACATTCTCTCAGTGATCCTCTCCCAATCCAATCCATACAGACATCTCATACATCCACTTAAGCAGCATGTTTATAAAACACACAACCTTTCCAAGTTTACCCCAGAAATGTTCATTACTATTATACATTGACTAGAACTTCCTAAAAATCTCCCCCTTAGACAATGCTGTAAATTAATTCAATACAACTTTCCTGAATATCCTAAACAGCCTTGCATCTTCTAGAAGGAAGAGACTAAAAACAAATAATGCAATTCCAAAAAACTATAATGCTAATGCCAAATGAAGAAACAGTATGGTAAGAATGGCAAAAATATAAAACACTACAATATCTTGAAAGCTCAACCCCTCTCCTAATAACTCACCACTCAAAATTGCAGTGCAATTCAGTTTAGATAGCATAGCATATCTAACCAAGGATTCCCCATCATCTAATGATAACCCTGCCCAACAGCCATGTATCACCACCTTCAAACCCGCACACACAATTTCTACATAAAACTACTTTTAAACAAACTGAAACCATGCTCTACTTCAGCTGATGACCTTTCAAGTGAGAATCTTAAAATAGCAGCCAGTAGCATAGTTTATCCTGTCTCAATCCTTATAAATAGGTCAGTCCAGGATTCCCATGCACCCTCTCTCTGGAAATACACATTATCCTTCTGCACAAATGAGGAAATTCAATAGAGATGACTAACTTTAGACCAATAGCAATCTTAACCCCTCTCCAAAATACCTGAAAAATGTATTCAAGAAAAATTATTAAACTATCTCCTGCCAGAAGAACTCCTATCTCCCACACAATATGGCTTCCATCCTTTTCCTTACTACCAATACTGCACTTCTAACCTATATAGATGCTGTCACTAAACCTAGAGATAACAGCAAACTAGTCTTCTTCCTTATTTCAAGACTCATCTAAAGTCTCTGACACAGTTTATCACAGCAAACTTCTACTTCAAATGTCCTCTCTTAGCCCACCCTTCTATGGTTCAAAAGCTACCCATCCATTAGGTATCACTCATCAAACTGGCACTCCATCCTCTCTCCATACCTCCCAGTCACCACTAGTGTATCACAAGGCTCTATCCTTGGTCCTCCTCTTCAAAATTCTCACTAACACCATCCACACAACAGGTCTCCCTAATACTGACTCCACACATTTTTGCACATCAGATGACATGGCACACCTCCAAAAAATTACTTGGGGAAACTTTAACAGCCACTAAAACATATAAATATACATCTGTAACTCACAACTCATGCTCAGGCCTAAAAAAACACTACTACTTTTTCCCCAAATCCCTTTTTCATGAAAAACAAAATTTAAAGCCCTCTCTCTTGATAATGCAACCACTGAAGTCACTTTTCATAGCAAATTACTAGGGATGAAAGTGGATGAAAATCTGAAATTCTTAACCAAAGTTTTCTACCATGTCTAATTTTGCGCAATTAAACTGTAGATGTTTTTTGCATTATTTTTCAAGATTGTAAAATTATTGTTCAGTTTTGTACAACTTTGGAGAATTTCTATCAAATCCTCTGCTGAAAATGGGCTCCTACCCAGCTGGACTTTCCCCGTAATCAAATGTTAGTAAAAAATGCCATTCTTGACCTTTTGAAGGTACTGGCAAATTCCTCTGAGTGAGTGAGCCATGGAAAAAGGTTAATAAGCCAATTCATTTGCCCTCTATTGACAGCAACATGGTAAGGAGTGGGACAAATATTCAGGTCCCGAGGAGCAACCTACCAATCCCTCCAACAGGCAGCTTTTGGACCTTTAGTTGGTGCTTGGTCAGGAGATGGAGTTATGCATGCTCCCATACATACTTCTGCCTTTCACCAGCTTAGTGAAAGAGAGCTCTGCATCGACAGTTTTAGCCAATCCTATCACCACAAGAAGGTGATCCTCCCATTCACTAGGAGGTGTCACTACTGCATGGGCCTAACCATCTGCCTCCCACCAAGCTGACATTGGATGGTCAAACTCATCATCCCCTGCCTGGTCCATCCAGCACCCATATCACTAATGAACACAGGTTATCTTGGCTAAATCCAGGGCTTCATCTCTGCACACTGTGGGGTCATGCTTATAATGTTACAAAATTTAGCGAAAACTTGGTAAATAATTGGTCTGAAGGCCAGGTCATCTCAGAGTCTCACAGGACAGCAACATTAAAAAAATAACCCAGCTAAGTGTAAGATGAGTATGGGCAAGGCCAAATATATAGAACTTAATGGGTGAAGAAAAGAAAAATTACATGTTAAGACATTGAAACAAGTGACCAAGAAGCAAGTTAAGTCAGTTCTGGGCCTAGGCAGTATTAGTGGTACAATATGTAGCATAACTGCCTTTGGTGCAGAAGGCTGTGGGTTCTATTCTTCCACCAGGCAGACTGACTGCTGACACTGCAGTGCAGCATAAGGGAGGTGCTGCACTGCTATGCATGTCATCCTTTGGATGAAATGTTAAACCAAGGTCCCATCTGCTGGAGATGATGATAGCTCAGGTGGATGTAAAAGATCCCATGGCAGCTATGAAAAGAGTAGAGCAAATTCCTTGATGCCTTGGCCAAATTTCTACTAGTACTACAAATACCAACTTAGTTCTGCCCCGAAGAGAGGTCACGAGCCTAGTGGGAACAGCCCATTCAGCAAAGCATAAATAAATAAAATAAAATAAATAGACTAGTTTAACAGAAAGTTTATTCCTAATTTTGCCAACCTGGCATGTCCCTTACTAAAGCCACAGCATCGCTGAAAGCCAAATGAAGTGATGAAGCTGCGAAAACTTCTCCCCCATGAAAAATGCCTCATGCACACATCTTGTGCTAATTAGTACAGATTCCTTCACAGGTACTGACATTACTCAGCACTATGTCAAACTGCTTTTAGGCTTTGATCTTCTACAAGTCATCATACTGCCCAATAGGCATTCCTTATAGTCCTTGTGTAGCAAATGTTGAAAGATTTCTATCTCCTGGCTGAATGAGGCAGGAGTCCTGTGGCAACTAGCACCTGGAGAGGCCATTTTCATTCTACAGGGCAGAGTGAGGAGGAAAACTGTAGCCCAGTAGGTACAGCCACAATGTGCATCATCAAGCAGCAGGGCTACATGATGAAAAATCTCAGTAGTATGTACAGATGTCACTACAGTCTTTGCACGTCATCTCCTAACCTGTCTGAGGCTGACAGTACACTGTGTTATAGCAATGATTTAGTTAAAATTGTGCTAAAGCACCACTTTGGCATAACTACTGTGTTACAAGGCCATATTTTAGTATGATAAAAGGAGCGACTGTCATATTGCGGGAGTTCATCTTATGATGAACAAGTTATAAACTGGAATATAATCAATAGCATCTGGTACTGCTGTACAGCCATACTAACCAGCAGGCAAGGCAACCTGTAATGGATCTCAGGACTACAGGATACACACAAGAATGTAGAGAAGCAACAGGAAGACACTGAGGAGAGGACAGGACAGCAGGGTGTAACATAGCATAAGAGCATGACTGGTAACTGACTAAAAGGCCAACTGAGAGCAGTGCAATTTGAGAGCTCCATAAACTAGTATAATAATATAGGAAAATTTTATTATTTTCAAGTTTAAAACATCAGAAATCTATAGATAAACTATTAAACTACATAGATATCACTTTTGGTGGAGATGCACAAAAATTTTCCTGTCAAGTAACTTGGAGATATATTCAGTCACTGAATATGAACAACTCAAGGAATTGTTACGCTTTGAAAATGGAACTGCAACTGATGACATCTACCTTGCAGGAACCATCTTTGAAGATGGATGGCTTTAAAATGACTTAGAAAACGAAAACCTCAAATTAAATTAAAAAAACAGACTAATACTCTTCAGAAACTATTACAGCAACACCATACAAAAATAACAAATATAGAGACTTCTCTAAATGACATTGAAGGGAGACTCAAAGAGGAAAAATTCCAAAAAGAATTTCTGCTTAAAGAGAATACATGGCTGCTTAACAAAATAGATGACTTAGAAAACAGGGAAAGGAGAAATAACATAAGGATATTTGGTCTGCCTGAAAACACTGAAGGAGAAGACACTATTTCATTCTTAACTGGATTCCTGAATTTTTAGACTTTCATTTGGAATTGAAAGGGTACATAGAGCACTGAGGAAACCTGCTTCTAACTCAAGAAATATTCCAACTAGATCCATAGTTATAAAATTTCTTTCATTTCTGGACAAGGAACTAATATTAAAATCTGCTTGGAGAAAATCACCCATAAAATACAATCAAAGCCTGATAAGGTTTGACTGATTATTCTTCCAGAACACTAGAACAAAAGAAAAAAGTCTGGTCAATAATAAAACTGTTGAAACAAAACAACATTAAAGCTGGCCTTTCCAGCCAAGATAAAAATATTTTTGCCAATGAGATGAGAACCTTCAATGATTTAGAAGAAGCTACTATATTTATCAAAAACAACAACCAGAAGAAATGGAATGGATGGCCTCTATTCTTAAAAGATTAAAAGAATAAAAGAAACAAATCCTTGGACTGATGCTAGAAAGAAGAAACAAAAAACAGATTCCAAGATAGCTGTCCCAAAAAAAATAACTCTTATAACTACAGCTCTCGAAGAATCAGCTGATATGGTACATCACTTGTCATCTGTTTTTATTAAAAAAAAGAAGGGTTTCTTAAACAACTGAGAAACAGTAATGATTTATTCAGAATGTTCAAATAGTCCAATAATTCTTCACAAAGGTATGTTAAGATGGGTTACTATTTACATTATATATAGGCCAAACAAAGCAACATATAATACAAACATAGAAGTTTCTGTTCCCCTACTTGAACTCAACAAATACTTATCTTGTTCATTTTTCATTAATTTTACTTATAATAATTTAAGTAATTAATTAACTAATTCAACAAGGTATCATTCATCAGAGTTCAGACTCAAATGTAACAAACTAACATCATATATAATAGCAGTAACAGTAGAGTGTTTTGAAAAAAATGCTGTCATGGAGACTAATGGCTTCTTCAGTTAAAGTATGATTTATAAATGCTATGTATATCCTGGTTAAATAATAGTAGCAAGCTTTTAGTACAAATGTCATCATTATTCTGTCTAAATATAGTTAATATCAATTATGGCAGGTATCACAGCTATGTGTGCTGTTTGATCAATCCTGACATGGTGTGCGTGGATGCATCAGTGTCTGGCAGCTAGTACAAATGTCATTATTATTCTGTCTAAACATAGTTAATATCACTTATGGCAGGTTTCATAGCTTTGAGTGCTGCTTGATCAATCCTGATATGGTGCCCGTGGATGGAGCTGTGTCTGGCAGCTAGTACAAATGTCATTATAATTCTGTCTAAACATAATTATCAATTATGGCCGGTATCATAACTATGAGTGCTGTTTGATTAAGCCTGACATGGAGTAGGTGGATGCAGCTGTATCTGGCAGCTGTTATGTTGTCATTTTCATCTCCTGGAAGCTGTGAGTTGGCTTGTGATCAAGGTTTACTTATGCTTGTGAATTAGGAAGAGACATTTGGTGTTTTAGCCTGGATACAGGGGAAGGGGGTGGATAGAACTGTGATTTGGGATATTTTGGCAGAGAATGGTTTGTTTGTACATCTGCTGAGTGAGAGATGGGAGGGCTGAAGGAGTGTGTTTGTCTCTTGTTGAGACGGCTTGTTGGGAGTTTTTTTTTTTTTTTTTGACCTGTTTGCTCTCTTTTCTTTTCCTGGTTGCTGCCTCGCTGAAAGGGAGGGAATTTAGGCTTGAAGTTGCAGTGAAGTGAAGCTTTTCTTCAGGTGCATCGTGAGCTTCTGGTATGCAGTACACAGACACACCAACAGAAACAGACGCTCTCAGGTTGCTATGGTAACGGAGACAGAGTGACAATAATGCTTAAAGGCTCTTAGGAGTCTCCGAGATGATTCTCGGCAATGATGTTTTTGTTTTTAAAAAAAAAAAAAAATATATATATATATATATATATATAAATAAAATAAAAGGGCTGTTTTAAACCACATGTACACATATTGATGGTCTCCCAACACTTCGTTTAGCTCATTAAGTTGATTCCTGATTAAAAAAAAAAAAAAAAAAAAAAAACAAATAAGCGCAATTTTAAATTTAAAATGTACTTTGGTCCAAACACATTAAGGACTTACATAAGAGTGGAAGTCTGAGTTATTGTGAAAGACTAAGAGCACTTGGTCTTGTGCAGTACCCTTTACAGTGGTCTGGGAGGTGAGCTTGCTTGGACGTGTTTGGTACATGGGATAGCTGATTCTAGAGGTGTTTGGGGTCAGAGGTAAATGCTGGAGAGTCATTGGATTTCCTTCATGGAAATATCTGTGGGAATGGAGGGTGTGTTGAGTGGTTCACTGGCAGAGTGGCCACTACATGGAACGGGCTGGTAAAATGGAACAGGATAAATATTGGTTTGGATATTTTAAGAACAGCCTGGAAACACACCACATGAATTAGTGAATGGTATTCTGGCAAAACTGGATGGGCATTATTGCCCATGCTTGAAGTACTGATATGTGTGTATGTAAGGATGGAAATATACTTGTAACAAATAAGAAACTAGAAGGGTCTCATAATTTAAAGTTTATGGACTGTATAAACATGCTTGGAAGGAGCTAATAAGAATAAACATTACAGCTTGTGGTCTCTCAAATAACTAAGCGACAGCCAAAAAAAAAAAAAAACACAATAGTTATGTAATGTATGATTTTAGTAAATTTAGACATAAAATATATAATCGTCATATAAGATGACACAGTCTGTTAAATTTAGATATTTAAGACAGGATTTAATAACATGGGCTTATGTATAATAACATTAGTGACTTAACTTGTCATAAATGACATACAATACAATGAACATCAAGGGGAAGCATGAGGATTTTCTTATATAAGTAAACATGCACAACAAGTCATGTAATTGCTTTAACTTGAATTGTAGTATTTGTAACACATCCTGACCATAAATAATACTTAAGTGGTTAGCAAGGTAATTTTAAGATAACTAATGTTTTATATATCACATCAAACTGACAAAGTTGTTCAAGAGAGACAACAGAAGCCTGAACTTGAAATGTCACAGAATGTAACAATCATATTCTGAACAAACAGTATTACATTGACAATACACACTCAGTTTAATAACATGGGCTTGAGTATAACAACACTACTGTTTTAACTTGTCATAAATGACATACACTATATTGAACATCAAGGGGAAACATGATGATTTTCTTATATAAGTAAATGTGCATAACAAGTCATATAATTGCTTTAACTTGAATTGTGATTTTGTAGCACATCCTGACCATACATAATACTTAAGTTGTTACCAAGGTAACTAATGTTTTATACATGACAAACTAACAAAGTTGTTCAAGGGAAACAACAGAAGCCTGAACTAGGAATGTCACAGAATATAACAATCACATTCTGAACAGATAGTATTAAATTGACAATAATCACTCAGTTTAACCTTTGCTGATTATACAAAATAGAACGTTGCCATTTAAATCTAAAACGTTTCAGTATATGCCATACAATGGCAATTTATGAATATCATGAGGGAACTTGTAATCATTAATCACAATAAGTTAAGTTGTTGTTTTTAACCTATAATTTCACTCATTTTATAATAAGAAATGACATGAAATTCCTTATGTGTAGGAAATGGGGGGAAGAGGGACTCACTGATAATTAAAATGCACTAACTTTCATCAATGTTTATTTAAAACAAATTTGATACTTTAAGTTAGCAACAAGCAGCACAAATATATACTTAATGGTGATAAGACTGTTCACGCCAACAATAAAAAGAACTTTGATAAAATGGTTGAACAGAACCACAGCAGAGGAATAAAAACAGGTCACATTTATTGAACCAAAAAAATGGTAAGATTCTTCAGACCATTTGTGAAAGCACTTACCATTTTTTAATTCAATAAATGTGACCTGTTTTTATTCCACTGCTGCAATTCTGTTCAACCATTTTATCAAAGTTAGCAACGAACAAAGTGATTACTTAAATGCTGGAAAACAATGAAATATAACTTTTGATATATCCAGTAAAATACAGTATATTATAAACATTAGGTATAAATATTATTACCATCTTTTTATATTAAGTAATAAGTTTTGAAAAACGTCATTAATAAGGGTGAATATGTTAAATAACTGTATTATAATCTTTTACTGAGGTTTTATATATGACACATCCTACTTTACTATGACTGAATTGCTTGTCATCTATCTTTCATGCAAATATTAACTGCTTAACAATAAGTAGACATTTATATTGTATTAGAATTCTGTCTAATCAACAATACTACTATATCTGTTCAAAATAATATAAATATTGTTTATTCCTATTACAAATATTCTCCACATGATAATTCAATTTATGGAGCTCAGATGTTCTGCATTGTCACGGTATGAGTGATAATCTGATGGACTTAGTTTTATCCATCAGATTAGGAATGGTTTTCATTTCGTGGCTAATGCGGATCTTAGTTTTGTTAACATTTATTAATTTAAATTTATTTCACAAAAACATTTTTAGTATGCCTAACCAAAATATTACTTTATTGGGAAAGACTCAAAGTTTAAAGCTGATAATTTCCTTTAAAAGCTCAAACATATACTTTATAGTTATCAGAGGAAAATGTTTAATAGTCATAATAAAACAAAAATACATAGTCTAAATAACCTAAGACAGATTTAACTTTATTATCTTTAAATACCAATGGCTTACACAATCCTAGCAAGAGATCAAATCTACTAAAATATTTAAAACTGAACAAAGCACAAAGTGCCTTTCTTCAAGAAACTCATTTCAAAACAAATGACAATTACAAATGGAATCTTAAGGAATATATGATATTAGCGCAATCCACTTAAAAGACAAAAGGGGTAACAATTTTATGGAAAACAAATGTGATTAACCCAGAAATCATTTATAAGTATGAAGATAAAGAAGACCTTATGGCATTAGTAATAGTTAAATATAATAACAGAATATGGACCCTAGCCAATCTATACTGGTTCCAAGGCATTGGATCAGGAAATGCTAAAAAAACACTTGGATTTAATTTCCAATAATTATAAAGGCAACTTAATATTAGGAGATTTTAACGGTATATTTGATATTTCTGAAACTACAAATAAAAGACCGCTGCGTACATCTGCTGTATCAAAAGCTTTAAATAAGTGGGTAGAATCATTTCATCTTGTAGATACTTTCAAATTTAAAAAAGATAAATCTTTGTTTTCCTATCAAGAACATAGATTTGGTACCCAAACTAGAACAGATATAATATTTGCTGCCCATGACTTATACTCTAAAATCATTAATTCCTCAATCAATCCCTGCCCCCTTTCAGACTACAATTCATTGATACTAAAACTTCAAAATGGGTACACACCATTAATCTTTAACTCCAGAATTCCAGCATATATAACTAAAATTAAAGAGTTCAACCCCTGGTTATTATCTGAATTACAGTTCTTCTTAGATATTAATTACACCACAGAGATAAATAAAATAATGACATGGAACTCATTAAAAGCTTACATACATGGTAAAACCCTAACTTGGCATAAAAGAAAATCAGAGAATGGGATTCTGAATTATTAGATCTACAACTCAAACTTTTGTCAGTAAAAGCTGAAAAAAATCAAAAATCATTTGGAGATGAAAAAGAAAGTAGAAGTATTAAACAATAAATACAATGAAATTCTAACACATAAAACTAGTTTAGCTTTAGAAAAACTAAAAATTAATTCCTTGGCCACTTCTCCCAAATATCTACATAATTTATCCATAAGAATCAAAATACAATCAAATGCTAACAACATTAAAAGTATCTTCCATGAAAAGAAAGGGGAAAATGTCTCGGATATAGGTGACATTCTGGATGCTTATAGAAATCACTATATGGAACATTTCCAAAAAGAAAATATACATATCGATCAATTAAAAATTAAAACTAGATCTGCAAGCACCCATATCCTACAAAGAAATTACAGATACAATAAAAGAGGGTAAAAATAATAAAGCTCCAGCTATAGATAGCATAATTATGGAAATATATAAACCTTTTCCTTCAAAGATACTATCCCTCTTCCATAAAAGCTCTATCAAAAATTCAGTAATAAGCTTTAATACCACCCTCTTGGATATAGTATTTAATCACACCAATCCTAAAGGAAAACAAATCCCCAAACCTCTGTACCACACCACATATAGACCTATATCATTATTAAATAATGATTATAAGATATTTATAACAATATTAACTAACAATGAAAATACCACTATCCAAAACAATAAATAATGATCAAACTGGATTTACATATCACAGACACATACATAACAACATTAAAAGGATAACTTCTCTGATATATTATGTTAATAAAGAAAATGAAGAAACACTCAACATTGGCTTAGATATAGAGAAAGCCTTTGATTCCCTAAACTGGGACTATTTATTAAAAATTCTGGTGTTATTTGAATTTACTCCTTCCTTTCTTCATTTACTAAAGAATATATATATATATATATATATATATATATATATATATATATACACACAAATAATTTAGCGTATGTTAAGCTAGGTCCTTTCATCTCTGAATCTATACATATAACAAAGGGTACTAAACAAGTATGTCCCATGTCACCAATTCTATTTGCTTTAGCTATTAAAATATTGGCAGATTCAATATGTAACAATACAAAAATCAAAGCAGTAGTTGTTTATGAACAATACAATTCTAAAGTAATGCTCTTTACTGATGACACATTATTGACATTATCCAATACAAAAGGGACAGAAGAATTAGATATTTTAATTGACACATTTTACAGAACCTTCAGGACTCCATTTCAAAAAATCTAAATTTTTATTTTTAAAGTAAAAAAAAAGAATTGCAGACGAAGGGGAATCACATTATAGGGAAACAAGAATCTACCTTAAAATATTTAGGAATTCAGTTATGCAAGGATAATAATGAATTAGTCTTAAGAAAACTACAATAATATCATCAATACAACTAAAATCTCTCTGGAAAAGTGGAACAAAATAATATTAACATTTGAAGATAGACTACAGTTAATAAAAATGGTTTTACTACCCACAATTCTATATATAGCTTTGGCAATACAACTGTTACCAGAAAGGAATACATTCAAAGAAATAAACTCATGCCTAATAAAATGTTTATGGTTTCCCAAAATTTATTAATTTATTTACTTTACATTTGTTAACCGGGGGTGTCTGACTGAGCCAAAAAGGCCCCTTTTCAGCAGACGCCCGGAGAGAAAAGCAAAGAAAAATTACAGATACATTTAGTTATTTAGACATGATCAGTTATTGTTGTTGTGTCTTTCAGCTTTTCCCGGTTAGGGATCGCCACAGCGGAACTCCGGTCCGCTAATAATTGGCAGTAGATTTTTATGTGCTGAGTTGCCAGCCCTGATGCACAACCTTCAATGAAGGTACGCCCATTCATGCATGTCTCCACATAGAAGACGCTTTAGCTGAGAATCGAACAGGACGTCTTACTGTGAGGCGACAACGCTACTGCAGCACCACCACCGCAGTTCTTATTTAGACATGATCAGTATACACACAAATTACAAAATACATGTTTTTACAGTGGTATGCAGCAACATCAACAGTTACAGTGGAGAGAACAAACAAAAAAATATTTATTTAAAAATGAAGGTAATTAACAGATTTGTGGTGTACAGCTGAAATTTGGAACATAGGTAGAATACATACATAGTAGACAGGTACAGCACATACATTGTAGATTAGGCAGTGTTTGTGAGTAAGATTGGAAACTATTATTAAGTACTCTAGATTTAGTATGTATACCTTATCCGCTTTCACTAGCCTGGGGAGCAATCATGACACTTCCAACTTTGCTTGAAATGTTGCCTGATGAGGTCTTTAAAGGAGGCTTTGGATGATGTGTTTTGAATGCTAGTGGGGACAGAGTTCCATTTTTTTAGCCATTGAACTACTATATAGCGCATCTCCAAAGCTATTGTAGCTGTTGGTGACTTCTAGTAGTAGTTTGCTTGATAATCTAAGAGGCCTTTTGGCTGAGTGACGTTGTATTAGGTTTTTGATGGCAGGACACTTATTGGGGTGGTAATAGATAGAATGACAGAGGCAGAGCTGATTGTAGGTTAGGAGGTTGGGCAGTTCAAGCCAGTGGAGCTGTCTCAAAGCAGTACAGTGATGAGTTCTATATGAGCAATTTGCAGCAAAGCGGGCAATTCTGTTATAGCAGGCTTCCATTTTGCTTAGTTCAGTTTTGTTGAGATTAGTCAGAATGGGAGATGCATAGAGTAGGGTGGATAGAAGTTGGGAGTGAGCAATGGCTGATCTTGTGTTGTTGGTAAGAAATGGTTTGATACGGTAGAGTGATCCCAGTTTGGCATGTACTTTTTTAATAGCTAAGTTGAGATGACTATCAAATTTTAGGTGGGAGTCTATGGCTATTCCCAATAGCTTAGCGTGTGCCACTGGAGCGATTGGAGTAGCATTTGTGGAGTAGATAGTGAATTGACTGTTATCAGTGTTTTTGTTAGAATTGGTTATAATCATAAACTGAGTTTTTTTTGGATTGAGGATAAGTTCGGCTTTGGTAAGGTAGTTTTCAATGTCAGAGAATGCTAGCTGAGTTGTTTTCAGGAGGTTGAGAATGTTTTGTGCAGCACAGATTAAGGTATTGTCATCTGCATACTGAATGATAGATGCACGTTGTGTGGAGTTATGGAGGTCATTTGTGAAGACTGTGAATAGTAGTGGCCCTAAGACAGAACCCCGTGGCACTCCTATAGTTATAGGCAGCTGAGGAGAGAGAGAATTTTCACAGCTTGGTACCTGTCAGTTAAGTAGCTTTGGAACCAGGTAAGAGTGGAATTTGATAGATGATATTGGTTTAGTTTGTTTAGCAGGATTTGGAGAAAAAAAACCCAGAATAGCTTTAATACATCATATCAGACCATGGAAACAAGGAGGATTAAACTTTCCTGATATAGAAACATATATAAAAGCATCAATATCTAAAACAATCTCAGATTGGATAAGTCCAAATTATTCTGCAAAATTGAAAGAATTACTAACTATAATATCAATAAATGAATTTGATTTACAAAAAAAAAATTCAAATAGATAAAAAGAATTTGCCATGGCACATATGTATTAGTATGCAATATAACATAGCTAATCCCACTAAAACTCATATGATTAATTATTACATTGACTCATTTAGTAAAATTATGAATGCAAATATAGATTTAAAAATTTGGTTTGATCTTTTAACACCATTCATAGTTACAAAGAGCTATCCACATAAAATATAAAGAGAAATAATTAATTTCTAGGAAGAGAAATGATTTGTTTGTTGGTTTCAAAGTATCAAAGAACTAAAAGGTCTGGCTATGCAAACAACAGAAACAACATACAAAATTCCACAACAAGATGGCTAACTATGCAAAGCATTCTGACATATTTGCAAGATTTATGCAGAATAATTAGTAATTCTTCATGTAAAGAAATACCTAAACTTACAAAATACCTATATGAAATCATATATAATGATTATGACATGGGAAATAGTATTTAGAAATTTTACAAGATATTGAAAAATGATAAAACACCCAAATTCTCTTACTGGAATTATATAACAAAAGGACACTCGTTACAGCTAACTGAAGAAATTAAATCAAATATTTTATTATCAATAAAAGAGACATCCTTTACACAATACTGGCAATATTTAATTGGAAATGCTTGCACAGAGCATTCTTAACTCCGGACAGAATTAGTAAAATTAATTCTTCCACAAGGGGAATATGTAGGAGGTGTGAGCAAATACACAATGCAGATTGGAATCACATTTTTTTGCCTGTGTTAAAATTAAGCCATTCTGCAATGGTATTAAAAACTTTTTACAAGCTTTACTTAATGAATTGTTTAACTTAGCTAAAGTTCTAGTATTATTAAATGTGTACGAAGGTCCTCATTTGAATGAGTCAAATATGTATCTAGTATGGACGATACTTGTAATCTCAAGGAAGTGTATAACAAGAAGATGGAATACAAACAATACCAACTTTAGAAGACTTTTACAGCCTACTGAAGACCACAGCATTGTTGGAAATTAAAATAAGAATTAAGAATTCATTCTACACCATTTATTAACAATCTATGGAAAAAGTCTAATAACTGACTGCCACTTTACAATAACTGAACAGATATACTCTGATAACTGGATTGTTATACCTATAAAGTAATTGTATATATTGAGCTCTGTTATAATGTCAAGCTGATGTAAACAGTGTACATAGTTACATACAAATACTATGGAATTTATTCAAGTGTATTTGAAAAATAAGTTTTTTTTTGAGAAAAAATATCTAAACTAGTGCTTGCTTTAATGAAATTTGATAGTCTGTTCCATGCATCAGTTACTCTGTCAGAGAACCAATTAGTACACTTCTCATTCCTACAGAATCTTCTACACAGGTTGTCTGATGATTGTCTAGTACTTTTTGATAACCCCAAACATTCCCAGAGGTAGTTATCCCTAAATGCCCTGTATACCTGAATAGGATCTCCTGTTAGATATCTGTAAGAGACACTGTACAAGTTCTGATATTTTGGTCTTTCATAATAACTTAGATTTTCATATCCGTGGATGCCCTTGATATATTTCCACTGTACTCTTTCCAGTTTACTCATGCTTGTCTTCTTATACAGTTTCCATATTGTTATTCATACTCAAGTTTGGGTCTAATGTAACTAACAAACAATGACTTCATTATTTTTAATTTCCTAGACTTTACAAATCTTTTTATACAACCTATAGTTCTATAACTATCATTAACCAACTATTTGATATGATTAGAAAAACGCAGAGCTGAATATACCCATATACCCAGGTCCTTAAATGAGTTTACAGTTTCAATCACTGTGTGCTGTATTAAATATTCACCTTTCAGTTTATGTGTCCCAAATCTCATATGCTTAGTTTTTGATGCATTTATCAGTATATTATTCACCTGTGCCCAAATAGTCTATTTAGTCAAGTTATTTTGCAGACATACCTTATATGTAAAACACTTGTAATTAGTTTAGCTAATTTCAGGTCATCTGCGTATAGACTGTAGAACACCTCAGATGAAAAAGTTAGGTCTGAAAGATACAATCTAAACAAGTAAGGGCCTAGGACATAGTCCTGTGGGACACCCTGACTGTAACTAAGGACATCACCTGTCAAATTGCTGTATGATACTTGCCATGTCCTATTTGTAAGCCATGCAGCTATCCATCTTATCAAGAGTACATAAATACCTAGTTGTACTAATTTATTGATCAGTGTTTTGTGTATGACCCTGTCAAATGCTGAAGTTAAGTCTATATAAAATAAATCACAGCTCAATTACTTATTCATAGATGTTATTATATAGTTATATAACATCATGTTACAGGTGGTAATAGATCCATTTTCAACATAGGCATGCTGATGTATGGTTTCTAGTCCCAACCTATCCAGTTCTGACAATAACTTATCCAATATTACCTTCTCCGTTAATTTTCCACAACAAGAAAGTAGACTTAAGGGTCTACATGCTTCTGGGTTTGTCCTAATCCCCTTTCCCTTAAAGACAGGTTTAACAAGCGCATGTCTCCAATCTTGAGGAATCTCCCCATATTTATCTGACCTAGTGAATAACAAATATAATGGTAGTGTAAGTTCTTGCTGAAATGCTCGCAGGTCATTATTACTAATTCTGTCTCCTCCTTGCACTCTGTATGGATCCAGTTTGCGCAGTTCTTTTTCGATATAATCTAATTTGATTCCCATATCTTGAGTTACCCGGATGTCAGTAGGATAACTTATCACCCCTTTTGTGGAGCCAAACTGTTTTGCATAAGAGTTTGTAAATATATCTAATCTGTTGCGTCTGAGAATAAATTTTAGAATCTGCACAGTTTATCAATTTGTGTGTTTTTACTCCGAAGTCTTATGCAGCTATAAAAAGGTATCCTATTATGCTCAATATTTTTATATAAATTTTCTTCAGAAGTTTCTTGATCTTATCTCACACTATGCTTAATTTGTTTGTCCAGCTTGTTTATTTCAATTTTCAAAGTTGTAGTTCGACCTCTCTTTCATTTCTTATATTTTTTATCTCTAACCTTAATCAGATATCTTATTCTTATGGAAATATATCCCCCTGATGTTGTATGCCTAGATCATAATGTTAAACATTTTTTGACTTTTTGCACTCAAACAATTTCTCTTTCAAAACTTTCCACATTCCATCTGCAGTTTTCCCACTGAACACCTCACTCCAGTTAGTTTTATATAGTGACTGTTTTGCTTCCATATAATCTGTAATTAACCTTCTGTGCATTGGTTTAGATTTCAGTTTGGCAGAATTATCTAGTGAAAAATTAACCTTAATAACCCCATGACTGCTGCACATCAATGGTGGTAAAACTTCTCTTGAAGTTACAGTAATTTCTTTCAGAACACAAATATTTAGAATGTTCCGACCCCTGGTATGTTTTTTTGTTGGTTAATCTACAGACATATACTGGCAGTGTCTTGAAAGCAAAAGATCTTTGTATATTCTTTCTCACATGAAATGAAGCAAATGGTTCCTCAAGTAATGGGATGTATCCAGCAATGGGACCATCCAAATAGCCATGGCTTAGAAATGCAGATATAAAGAAAAGTATTTGCTCTGTCATTTTAAGTGAATCTTGGTTCATAAGTTAAAGTGGTCAACATAAACATTCTGGTAACTCATTTTTAAATTTTAATTATAATTTAATTCATATCTATGGTGACTGTTGTATTTCAGGAATATGTGTGCCTTTTTTGGGGGGGCTGCTGTTACAAAGTGATGGAAACTATTAGGCTTAGCAATTTAATTCTGATGCTGGAGTTCTTTATCAAGTTTTTCCTAAAGCATATAGGCAAGCCACACTGTCCCACTACACAAATTGCACATAGTAAATATATCTAATCATAAATTTAAAATAAGAACAGAGTGAAACAATTAAACATATAACTACCATAAAATAGTATATATTTTACTAATCTCTATAAATCATCTTGGAACTAATGTTAAGTATATCTATTGTTATGCATGCGCTAGGTATTCCTGCCTACATTTTAATACTACTAATGCCAAATTAAAATAACCCATTCAAGGAGAGTCGAGAAAGTCTGGCTTGTAATAATTTGTTTGAAGAACGTTTTATACAACCTTTCAAAATTATTCACGTAAAGCTGCCGCTATAAGGCACTACCAGTTAAGGTATCAGACATGATCTGAGCAATACTACATGCTAAGCAAAAGTAACAGCAAAAAGTAATTAAAAAATAAAATAAAAAAGTGGCACTACAGGCAGGATATTCTTTGTTGCTGGAAGATCAGAAGGCTGTGACTGGATTGTTGACACTACAGTGCAGCAATATCGAAGTCCTTCACTCCTTACCTTTAGATGAGATGTTAAAACCAAGGTCCTCATCTGCTTGAGTTGGTAGTAGCTCAGGTGGATGTAAAAGATCCCATTATTGAAAGTAGGGGTTCTTTACTTATATACAAAAATAACTCTTATTTTGAAAATATTTACAAATCTACAAATATTTATGTATGCAAAATACATAAATATACAAATCTGTTTATACATATTCATAATTTCCTTTACAATCATGTTAAATTTTCATCCCTATTAGACCCCCGCTCCTTTTTCCATAACCACCCTCTGATTTTACTTAATATTGTTGCTAAAATCAATTTATCATTAAATATAACTTAATTTACTTTTTCATTCCATATAATCCATATAACATGAAATCATTTTTATCTGTTCTTTTAACATAGTCTTTACTTCTGTTCTTATAATGCCCATAGGTAATCATATCCATGTTTATTTTATCCACTTCTTTTACATCATCAAAAAAAATCTTATTTACAAAGTTTTTCCCATAACATTTTTACTCTCTTATATTTTAAATACACATGCCCCATACAGTCTTCTTCTAGACAATATAGACATAATCTAGCACTTTTCTTTTTATATGTCATATTTCCTTTTACTGGAAATTTATCTATTGCCAGTCACCACAAAAAATCTTGATATTCTATTTTATGATTACATCATTTGCTTCTTAATTTTATAGCTTTAATTTTTTCATCTGTTAGATTTTCCCTTGGCTTTACAAAGTAATGTTTTATCATTACATACTTAGACTCTACTTTTCTATCTTTTTCTGTATCATCAGTTTTTATTTTCTACAAAATATTTTTTTTCTTGGTAACATTTCTTTATTTATATACTCTTTCTCTTTTTTACCATACCCCAAATGTATCATATTTATACAGTTTTACTACTATTCTCTTATCTTTTCATTTAGCCATTTTAACACTTTGTACAAATTTAATGAAGCAGCATATACCACTGGGTTATTGACCCTAAACCTCGTTCTTTATTTACATGCAAAACTCCTCTTTTTTTCTGGGTTTGATCTAGAACCCCATATAAATGAAAACAATATCTACAATAATTCCTTTTCAAATACTGTTTGCAACATAAATACACTTGCTAAGTATACTATTTTTCCCAAAAATAATGAATTTATCAAATAAGTCTTTTTTTCTGAATGATAATTTCTATGTTCTCCAGAAAATACATTTGTTTTATTTCTTCTATTGTTTTTCCCTACCAAATTCTACTTATATCTTTATTCCCAGTTTTTAAACTTAACACAGACATTTCATTAATTGTAAAATATATACCCCCAATTTTACTTTTCTCTTTATTTCATCTCTAGACACTCATTTGTGCAAAGTATTACTTCTTTTTATCCAAAGTTTTTTTTTGCAATTATAATAATGTTATCTGCATATGTTAACAGAACTGGAATTCCTAACCCCAGAGGTGTTATATACCTCACCAACTTCATTTTGTAATTTATTTGACAATACTATCACATTCATGACTAATGCAAAGAGTATACAACTGATTGGACATCAGTTTCTTACACCACTATTTATATGTACCTCTTGGTTTAACCAGCTATTTACAAGCATTTTTACTTTATTATTACTATACACTAACATGCTTATTTTTTTAACTTTCTCACTTATATTATATTCTTTAATTATTATTTAAAACATTGCATATCCAATTGTGTCAAATGCCTTATTAAGGTCTCCTATCATAATTTTTGCTTCTTTCCTGTTCATAATACCATCCACAATTTCTCTAACTGTAATTAATAATTCATTCAAAACCTTTAAAATATTTTTTGCCAATCCTTTAAATTTTTATGCATTTTGTACCCTATTCCATCTGGGCCTGTAGCCGTATCTATATTTACTTGTCCTAATACTTTATCTAGCTCATTTAAAGAACTCTCTTTGTCCAACTCTTTATTCTCTTTTTTCTGCTAACTTTTTACTTTCCATGTTTTTATAATATGTCCTCACAGTAATATGATCTTTCCATGACTGTATTAATACAGGTCTTTCCTTCTTCATTCCATGCTTTCTCATTTATCCTTTTTATTCCTTTGCTTATTGTTATATATTCATTGTTTTCCTTTATCTCTAGCCATATTGCAAGGTGATCAGACAATCCTGTTTCAGCTACCTCACCTTCTCCTATAACAAACCTTCTGATGCTATTAATAGTCTATTTCAGTTCTTATAACTTCTAACATTTTCTTATATCATTTCCTTTCTTTTTACGCTTGCCTCTTAAATCACAATTAAAGTGATAAATCCCTATGTCACAAGTTGGGTGGCCAACTGGCTCACTTACAGAACCCACACGAGAAAGTAGCTGACTCCAAGTCCGACTTCAGACCAGTGACAAGTGGAGTACCACATGGTTCAGTCCTGGGTCCTCTCCTGTTTGGCATCTACTTCTCTGAAGTGCAGGCCAACACAGAAGGTCTTTGGCTAACAAAATTCACAGATGATTGCAAACTGGGAGCCATAACAGGATCACCTAATGATGTAAACATTCTACAAAAGGGCATCACGGAGACAGATGCTTGGTGTCAAAGTCATGGTCTCAAGCTCAATGCCAAGAAGTGCATTGTCATCCCCCTTGGGAAAAACTTGGAACCTATGAACTACCACATAGGTGGTAGCTCATTAAACACTGAAAGTGTGATAAGAGACCTCAGGAAACAGGTGGACAGTAGTCTCTCCTTTGATAACCACATTGCCACAGTAGTCAGGAAATCCTTCTATATGGCACACCTCATCACAAAAGGGTTCTCCTCTAGAAAAAAGGAGGTCATTTTTCCTCTCTACTCATCAGACCCATTGGAAAGGCCACTGAAATACCTCACTAAGTGGATTACTGGCCTCAAACAGATGCCATATGCAGACCGTCTTAAAAAACTCCAGCTCTACTCTGTCACATATCGCCTGCTCAGAGGCCATCTCTGGCTAACATACAAAGCTATGTCAAACCCAGAGCTGTTGGACATGCTACACCTAAAGAAATCCCAATCTTTCTGAACCACACGTTCCAGGGACCTAAACCTTGTCACCACAATAAACAGAACATGCTGAAGGGACAGATTCCCGTCTCAGAGATTTTCCATACTCTAGAACAAATTACCTATTCATGTCAAGCAAAGCTCCTCAATGGCCATCTTTAAGAAAATTCTTGACTGGATGGGAAATAGAAAATTCACCCCGGGGATCACTTCTACGGCACTGTTTGACAGTGGCACAGGAAAATAATTTTCTTGGGTGGCGAAAGTCAGGGAATCTTTTTGGCTAGGTTTATATAGGCCCCAGTGCTGATAGCCTAGTACCTACCTATGAACCCAAGTCTCCTGTCATTATAATATTCCTGTTTATCACTACATAGTCTGAAATCTGATGAAATAAGCTTTCCCTTTCTTTACAATTAATAAAAACAAATAATGTTATACTTAGATATACTTTCCATTTTAAATATACAATGGTTAATCTCATTTTTGCTAAAGTTATATCCAGTATCTTTACTGTATTCCTACAGAATACAGCTATTCCAAAATATCTCTCATTTCAGAAATTCCAAATTATCTTTCTTCCTCATAGTCTCTCTGTTTGCAATCTTTCTTCAATTGTTAAAAATCTTGTATCTTCTAATATAATTACATTTATAGGACATGTATTACACAACTCCAAAACTGATATTCTTCTTACTACATTCTTAATACTATTCACATTTACTGAAATCACTCTAAAATGTTCATTTTCTGTTTGCCTTAGATTCGTGGCTTCTTAAGTTCATAGCTAATTACCAGGCCAGCTTTCTTAAGAGGCCATTCTAAGCCTAACCAATTTCCTTCCTAATGGTGAGAATCAAACACCTTAACCATTATACCAAGTCCCAGTCTTTAGCTGTATGTATTCTTTTTCATCCATTTCCTTTCTTTTTTTTCTTTTGTACTTATCCCTTTGAAGTTTCTTTTTCTTTTATCCTTTTACCAATAGAATTCGTTTCTCTTTTACTATCTCCCAGTTTATGTCTTCATCACTTATTTCAGAACATTCTTCGTCTTCTTTATTATTTTGTTCTCATCTAACTTTTTTCTGTTTTTACTATTTCTAAAACGTCTTCTCTTTTTCTTCACCTTTTTTGAAATCCATCCATAAATCTCCAATTTTGTTACATTTGTAGCATTTCAATTCACATTTTTCCATCATGTCCCAATTCCCCACAAATATGAAATTTTCTCTTGTCACAGTTACTTATCAAATATCCTTCTTTTCCACAAAAAAATGTTTTGGATTGCCCCCAGTACTTTACAACATCCCTACTCCCCTCCACATGTATCATGCTTGGTATATGTATAATTGTTTTCTCTATTTTTAACACAGTAGTATAATCCCAGCCACCAACCCATAAATCCCATTTGTCAAACTTTTGTAATGTCCAGAACTTCTTTACATAAAGCTTTCAAATATCCTTTCAAACTCTATTAGAAAGTGTACATGACTCTTTTTTTTCTTGTTAAATGCTTACAGTTCTTTTTTTCTTATTCTCCAAGAAAATTTTCCATTGAAAAAAACTGTCTCAAATATAATGTCACAAAATGTCTCTTTGTGAATAAGAATAAATGCTCTTACCTTATGTGCTTTTTACACCCATACTTCATACCTATCCATTTCTTTGTCATCTTTACTTTGAATCCTTACCACGTACTTCTGTTTTTTCGTTTTCTTCTGCTTTCTTTTACTTTCTCTGCACGTTTTCTTTTCCATCTCACCACTATTCTTCAGGATTCTCTCTGTATCCTCATTTATATTTTTCCATAATGTCCCTACAGGAAACATCTCCTTCATTTTCTGGCTCACTTCACACCACCACTTCTTTAAATAAATCATCCTGCAACCCCCCTTACTGGAGGGTTGTAATTACAAATCCATTACTTGCTGAATCATCTTCATCAAACAGGTTTCTTAGAAATATTTCATCAGAATCCTGCACATATTATCTGGTCTCAATATAACTGCTTTCTCCATTTCTTTCACCAGTCCATCATCTCCTTCTCTCATCTTCCTTCATATTTCTTCAGGCTGCCTCTGTGCCTGGAACAGAAACAGGAAGTGCTCTTACAAAATGGGTCCCACTCACAACAATGACAAGTAGGGGAATTTCCCTAATGCCCTGGCCAAATTTCCCCTAGTAGTAAAAATATCACCTTGGGTCTCCCCTGAAAATAAGCCACTAGCCTATTGGGTGTACAAAGGACAAATCAAAAGCAGCAAGGTACATCCACATGGAATGCCACCCCACAAGGCTCTTCACTGGTTGATACCTGTTGGCTCTACATAGCACTTCAATGACTGCTTAGACTGATAAACCTATATTAGCACTAGACAAGGACAGCATTCAGTGCATCTAAGTGTTCAGACAGAATATGGACAGCTTTATGAAAAGAATTACCGTACTGATGAAAAGTGTGAAAATGAAAAAAAGTGCATCACAAAAGCTGACTGTACAGAGTGAATGGACTAAAATGAATGGTGATCTTCAAGTGACATGTATACTGTGTCTTAATACAAAGACTTTGCAAAGAAATTGCTCAAGCAGTTGGAAACTTAGAATATGGGGATCAGTGCCTTAGAAACAATGAAACAAAAACAAAAGAAGCAATGATTAGTGGTTTGTAATCAAACACACATAATAACTTGCAGTAACACACAAATACCAATATATAGGTTGAACATAATACAATACGGAAGCCATAGAGAATGACAAATGCTCAGTAAAATGACAATTAGAGCCTTAAACTACAGTAAACAGTTAGTTAGGTAAATGGGAAGCAAAAAGTGGAATTAAACACAAAACAAAGGTACTCTGGTGATCAGGGAAAAGCAAACAGAACCACAAAGACTGGTACTGCCTAGATAAGTCCAAACCTAATTCCATGTATGGTACTAGAGGTCACCTGACCTCCTGTATATTGATAATCTTTGCATTCAACAAACAAGGCGATGTGCCTGAAAGCTCAGGATTTCCTATTTTCTTATGCTAAATAGAATGAGCTTTTCCACTGGTCTTCCAGTG